>NW_016926448.1:0-47714 GCF_001483705.2 Eufriesea mexicana
GCTTTTGTGCTTTTCACAGCAATGCGGTGAATTTCTGCGCACTAATGTGCTCTGGTATATTCCTCTTGCCTCTGTGGGGCCAGCAATAGTGGTCTCGTCATGTTAAGTAGAGTAGGGATACGTTTGGTTATGTTACGTTTGGTGAGATTAGGTTAGGATGCTT
Organism: Eufriesea mexicana; assembly: GCF_001483705.2. Taxonomy (NCBI): domain Eukaryota; kingdom Metazoa; phylum Arthropoda; class Insecta; order Hymenoptera; family Apidae; genus Eufriesea; species Eufriesea mexicana. The sequence continues at coordinate 164 of NW_016926448.1, forward strand.
CAGACTTTTGTGCTACACACACGCATCCGCGGATAACTGCCCTCTACTATGTCCAACTGTTTCCTGCTTGGCTATGGCGAGGGCAGCGTTATTGGTCTCGGCTCGTTATGTTAAGTTAGGGTACGTTTGGGTATGTAACGTTTCGTTAGATTAGGATAGGCTACTTTCACTCTTGTGCAATACAACGCTATTCATCGGGTTTCTGCGCCCTAAAGTGCTCTAGTATGCTCTGCATGGCTCTGGGGTGTCCGGAAATAATGGCACGATAGTTTGAGAAATGTTACGTTCCTTTACATTAGGTTAGGAATCTCCGACCTTTGTGCTATACACTGCTATGCGATGGATTTCTCCGCTCTACGGTGCTATACTATACTCTGCTCGTCCGCGGTGAGGCGACCGATAGTGGCCGTGACACGTTAGGTTGATTTACGTTACAACAGGCTATGTTAGGTTAGGCTGCGTTTGGTTAGTAGATCTTTCGCTTTCGCGCTATATACTGTTATTCGGCGTGCTTCTATGATCCACTGTGCTCTACTACATTCTGCTTGTCTCTGTGGAGGACAGCAATAGCGGTCTCGTCGTGTTAGTTTGACCTATGCTACGTTTGTGTATGTCACGTTTGGTTAGGTTAGGATAGGCTTCTTCGACAATCGTGCTTCACACTGCTTTTCGGCGGATTTCTGTGATCTGCTGTGCCCTAAAACATTCCGCCTCGCTCTGTGGAGGCCAGAAGTAGTGGTCTCGGAACGTTAGGTTGTGTTTGGCTACGCTTGCTTACGTTACGTTTGGTTAGGACAGGACGGAGTAGCATAGACATTTGTGCCATACGTTGCTATTCGGTGAATTTCTGGGATACACTGCGCTCTGCAAAACGCTGATTGGCTCTGTGGAGGCCAGAAGCGGTAGTCTCTGTACGTTGTTTGTGTTTTGCTGCGATTCCTTGTGTTAACTTGGGTTAGGTTAGTAAAGGATGTCCTGGACTTTTGTTGCATTCACTGCTATTCGGTGTATTTCATCGCTCGAATGTGCTGTGTATGCTCTGCTTGGCTACGAGGAGGCCAGAAATATTGGTCTGGTCACGTTATGTTGTGTTACACAGCGTTTGGGTGGGTTAGTTTGGGACAGGTTAGGTTAGGGTATCTTTCACCTTTGTGGTATGCACTGCAATGCGGTGGATTTCTGCGATTTACATTGCTTTGCTGCCCTCCCCTCGGCTCTGGTTGGGCGTGCAGTTGTGGTCGTGGCACGTTGGTTTGGGATAGGTTACGTTCGGTTATGTTAGGTTAGGCAAAGTTTGTTTGGGATAGCTGCTACCTTCGTGCTATACGCTGTTGTTCAGTGGATTTCTATCGTTCACTGTGCTCTACTACTTTCTGCTTGGCTCTGGTGAGGACAGGAGCAGGGGTCGCGGCATTCTATACTCAGTTATGCTACGTTCGGTTATGTTATGTTGGGCCAGGTTAGGTTAAGTTATCCTCGACTTGTGTAACATGCACTGCTATTAGGTTGATTCCTGCGCTCTACGTTGCTCTACTATACTCTGCACGACTCTGTGTAGGTTAGCAATAGCGCTATCGACGCGTTAGATTCAGTTATGTTACGATCGGCTTGATTTGGCTTGGTTAGTTTGGTTAGGATGGCTTCGACTTTCGTTCCATACACTGTTATTCGGTGGATCTCTATGATCGACTGTGCTCTGCTACATTCTGCTTGGCTCTGGGGAGGCCATGTGCCGTGCTCGCGGCACGTTGCGTTGAGCAATGCTACGCTTGGTAGTGTTAGTTTGCGTCTGGTTATGCTGCGGTATCTACTGCTTTCGTACTGTTCACTGCTGTGCGGCAGAATCCTTCGCTATACTGTGCTCTTGCAAGTTTTGCTTTTCTCCGTGGAGGCCAGCAATGATCGTCTCGTCGTGATAGGTTGGGCTGGGCTCCGTTTGTACGTGTTACGTTTGGCTAGGTTAGGAAATGCTGCTTTGACCTTTGCGCTATGCACTGCTGTTCGGTGGATTTCTGCGCTCTAATGTGTTCTAATATGCTCTGCTTTGCTGTACGAAGGCCGTCAATAGCGGTTGCGGCACGTTGTTTTGGGTTATGCTACGTTTGGTTAGGATTGGTTGTGCCAGGTTAGGTTAGGTTATCCTAGACTTTTGTGCTATACACTGCTATTCGGTGGATTTCTGCGCTCTACATTGATCTACTATACTCTGCTCGACCATGGGTAGGCGAGCAATTGCGGCCGCGGGGCGTTACGATGTGGTAGGCACGTTTGGCTTGGTTACGTTAGCTTGGGTTAGGTCTTGATAGATATGACTTTGTGCTATACACACGGTTTCTATGTACTTCTGCGGCCTACTGTCCTCTAGCAAGTTCTGCTCGACTATGTGGAGGCCAAAAATAGTCGCCAGGGTACGTTAAGCTGAGCTATGGTACGTTAGGCTTTGTTAAGGTTGCATATATTAGGATAGGGTGGCTTTGACTTTTGTGCTATGCACTGCTATCCGCGGATTTCTGCGCTCTACTGTGCTCTAGTATATTCTGCTTCGCTCTCGGGATGGCAGCAATAGCGGTCCCATCGTGATAGGTTGTGTTAGTCTCCGTTTCTTTATGTTCCGTTTGGATAGATTAGGATATGCTACTTTGACTATTGTGCTATACACTGCCATTCGGTGGATTTTTGCGCTCTCATGTGCTCTGATTTGCTCTGCTTGACTCTACGGAGGGCACCAATAGCTGTTGCAGCACGTCATGTTGAGTTATGCTACGCTCTGTTAGGTTAGGCTGCGTCAGATTATGTTAGGATATCTAAGGCTTTTGTGTCATTCTCTGCAAGGCGGTGGATACCTGCGGACTAGAGTGCTCTAGCACATTCAGCTCGCATATGTGGGGACAGGCAATAGTGGCCTCGCCTTGCTAGGTCAGAGCTGGGTTACTTTCGGATGTGCTGAGTTTGACTATTTTAGGAAAGGCTTCTTTGGCTTTTGTGCTAATCAATGGTATTTCGTGGATCTCTACGCTCTGGTGAGCTCTAGTGTGCTCTGCTCGGCACTTGTGCGGCCAGCAATAGTGGTCTCGGCTAGTTAGATTGAGTTATGCTACGTTTGGCTATGTTGCGTTTGGTGAGGATAGGATATGGTAGTTCAGAATTTTGTGTTATACACAGCTATACGCGGATGCTTTCGCACTGCTGCGTTCCAATGTTTTCTGCTTGGCTCTGCGGAGTCCGGCAGCAGTGGACGCCGCACGCCATGTTTAGTTGCGCTACGTTGGGATCGGTTAGGTGAGATCAGGTTATGTCAGGATTTCTTTGACTTATGTGCTGTACACTGCTTTTCGGTGAATATCTGCACTCTACATTGCTCCACTATACTCTGCTTGGCTCTGGGGATGTCTGCTGTTGTGGTCGCTGCTTCATGTTCAGTTATGCCGCGTTTGGATGTTTGGTAGGACCTGGTTAGCTTAGAATATCCTCGTCTTTTGTAACATACACTACTAATCGGCGGATTTCTGAACTCTACATAATACTGCTATGATCTGCTCGACTCTGAGGAAGCGAGCAATAGCGGTCGCGCCACGTTAGGTTAGGTTAGGCTAGGCTTGGTATTGCTAGGATAGCATTGACTTTCGCGCTATACAATATTATTTGGTTTGTCCCTGTAATCTACTGTGCCCTACCACATTCTGCTTGACTACGAGTGGTCAGGAACAGCGGTCGCTGCACGCTATATTGGGATGTGCCACGATATGTTAGGACAGTTTATGCCAGGCTATGCCAGCATATCTACGGCTATTGTACTACTCACTGCGATGCGGTGGATTTCTGCGCTCTACTGTGCTCTAGTACATTCTGCTTGCCTCTGTGGAATCCTGCACTAGTGGTTTCGTCATGTTAGGTTAAGTTATGTTACGTTTGGATAAGTTACATTTGTCTATGTTAGGATATGCTACTTTAACTTTTCCGGTGTGAACTATTTCGTGGATTTCTGCGCTCTTGTGTGCTATAATATGCTCTGCTTGGCACTGTGATGGCCAGTAATAGCGGTCTCGGCACGTTAGGGTGGGTTAGGTTTCGTTTCGTTTTGTTACGACTAGTGAGGTTTGGACAGGCGATAGGAGTTCACTATTTTCGGGGCATTTCTGCCCTCGGATGTGCTCTACTGTATTCGGCCTGGCCCACGGAGTGACAGCAATATTGGTCTCGGCATGTTTGGTTGAGTTAGGTTACGTTTGGTTAGTTTAGGTTGGGTTGAGTTCGGTAGCGGTAGCATTCACATTAGTGTTATACACCGTTTTTCGGTGGATTTCTGCGCTCGACTGCGCTCTGCTACATTCAGCTTGGCCTTGGAGAGGCCAGCAATTATGGCCGAAGTTCGTTTTGTTGAGGTATGCTACGTTTGGTTAGGTTACGTTAGCTTGAGTTTGGTATGTATATATGTGGCTTTCGTGTTACACACTGCGTTTCCATGGACTCCTCCGCCCTACTGTCCTCTAGTAAGTTCTGCTCGACTCTGTGGAGGCCGGCGATAGTGGTCGGGGTACGTTAGGTTGAGCTGTGTTGCGTTTGGTTATATTAAGGTTGGGTAAATTAGCATAGGGTAGTCCCGAAATTTGTGCTATACACTGCTATCCAGTGGACTTCTGCGCTCCAGTATGGTCTAGTATGTTCTGATAGCTCTGGCGTATCCAGAAATAATGGTCTCGGCACGTTAGCTTGAGCTATGCTACGTCCGGTTGTGTTACGTTTGGTGAAGAGGGGATAAGATAGTTGAGACGTTTATGTTATACAAAGCCATCCGCGGATTTCTGCGCTCTATAGCGTTCTTATGTTTTCTGCTTGGCTCTGCGGGCTCCAGCGATTTTCATCTCGGCACGTTATATTTTGGTTATGCTAAGATTGGTTAGGTTAGGTTGTGTCAAGCTCGGTCAGGGTATCTTCGACTTTTGTGCCATACACTGCTATTCCGTGGTTTCCTGTGTCCTAACGTGGTCTACTGTATTCCGCTTGGCTCAAGCAGGGCGGAAGCAGCGGCCTTGGCACGTTAGATGGTGCTATGCTTCGTTCGGGTATGTTACGCTTGGTGTAATTGGGATATGATAGTTCAGGCTTTTGTGCCATTCACTGCAATGCGGGGAAATTCGGCGCTCTACTGTGCTCTAGTACATTCTGCTTGTCTCTGCGAATGCCAGGAATTGTGGTCCCGCAACTATAGGTTTTGTTTGCCTACGTTTCGATATCTCACGTTTGGCTGGGTTAGGACGGACTACTTTGGCTTTCTTGCCATACGCTGCTATTTGAGGACTTTTGCCCTCCACTGTGCTCTAATGTGTCCTGCGTAGCTCTGGAGTGGCCAGTATTGTTGTTTTCGGCAAGTTAGTTCGAGTTGAGTTTCGGTTCGTTGGGTTAGGCTAGGAAGGCATGGCCACGATTTCTTTGACTTTTGTGCTATACAGTGCTAATCGGTGAATTTCCGCTGTGGAAATTGCTCTGCTGTACTCCTCTCGGCTCTGGGGAGGCGAGCAGTGATGGTCATTGCACGCTAATATGAGTTGGGTTACGATTGGCTTGTTTAGGTCAAGTTTGGTTGGAGCAGCTACGACTTTCGTACTATAAACTACTATGTGGTTGATTCCTGTGGTCTACTGTGGTCTAATATATTCTGATTAGCTCAGGGGGCGCCAGCAGCTGTGGTCGCTGCACCTTATGTTGAGATATGCTACGTTCCGTTAGGTTAGGTTAGGACAGGTTAGGCTAGGGTATGTTCGTCTTTTGTGCTAAACACCGCAATGCGGTGGATTTATGCGCACTACAGTGCTCTACAACATTCTGCTTTGCTCTGGGGAGGACAGGGGCAGTGGTCGCGGCACGTCACGTCGGGACACGCTACCTTCGGTTATGTTAGATTAGGTCAGGCTAGGTTATGGTTTCTCCGGCTTTTGTTCTCTTCACGGCAGTGCGTTGGATTTCTGCGCTCTACTGTGCTCTAGCTCATTCTGCTTGTCTCTCTGGATGGCAGCAATTATGGCCTCATCGTGTTAGGTTGAGTTAGGCTACGTTTGGACATGTTACGTTTGGCTAGGTTAGGGTGGGCTACATAGACTGTTGTTCTTTTCACCGCAATTCGATGGATTTCTGTGCTCCTATGTGCTCAAAAATTCTCTACTTGGCTATGGAGAGGCCAGATATATTGGTCTCGTCACGTCATGCTTAGTTACGGTACATTTGGGTAGTTCAGGTAAGGCTTCGTTACGTTTGTCTATGTTTGACTTTTGTGCTATACACAGCAATACGGTGGGTTTCTGCACTCTGCTGTTCTCTAGTATATTCTGCTTGGCACCGTGGAGGCCAGCAATGGTGGACTCGGCACGTAACGTCTAGCTATGCTAGGTTTGGCTATGTTACGTTCGTTGAGTTTGGGATATGATAGCTTAGACTCTTATGCTATACACTGCCATCCGCGGATTTCTGCGCTCTACTATGTTCTGGTATTTTCTGCCTGTATCGGGGGAGGCCAGCAATAGTGGTCTCGGCAGTTTAGGTTGAGTACGGTTGCGTTAGGTTTGGATAGGTTATGTCAAGCACGGTCAGGTTATCTTCGACTTCCGTGCTATACACTGCTATTCGGGGGATCTCTGCGCTGGGCTGTGCTCTACTATATTCGGCTTAGCCCTGGGGAAGCCAGCAATGATTGTCGCGGCAAGTTATTTTCAGGTAGGCTGCGTTTGATTGGGTTTGGTTATGTTATGTTTGGATATGATGCCTTCGACTTCCGTGATATACACCATTATCCGGCCAGTTCCTGTGACCAATTGTGCCCTGCTGTGTTCTGCTTGGCTCTGTGGAGTTCGGCAGCAGTGGCCGCGGCACGTTTGCGTAGGTTTGGTTTGGTCAGGTTGTTAGGATATCTTCGACTTTCGTCATATTCACGGCAATGCGGGGTATTTCAGCGAGCTACTGTGTTCTAGTTCAATCTACTTGTCTCGGTGGATGACAGCAGTAGTTGTCTCGTATGACACGTTGAGTTAGGCTACGTTTGGATGTGTTACGTTGAGTTAGGTTAGGATAGGCTACTTTGACTTTTGTGCTTTACACTGCTATTCCTTGAGATTCTGTAATCTACTGCGCTCCACTGCATTGTGCTTGGTTACGGGGCGGCCAAGAGCTGTGGTCCCGGAACGTCATGTTGAGGTATGCTACGTTCGGTTAGTTTAGATTACGTCAGGTTGGGATAGGATATCTGCGGCTCTTGTGCTGTTCTCTGCAATGCGGTGGATATCTGCGCTCTGCTGTGACCCAGTACATTCTACTTGACTCTGTGGAGGCCAGCAATGGTGGTCTCGTCGTGTTAGGTTGTGTTAGCCTACGTTTGAATGTCTTACGTTTGGCTAGGTTAGGATAGGCAGCATTGACTTTTGTGCTATTCACTGCTATACGGTTGACTTCTGCGCTCTAATGTGCACTAATATGCTCTGCTTGGCCCTAGGGAGGTCAGAAATAGTGGTCTCGTCACGTCATGCTTTGTTACACAGCGTTTGGATAGGTAAGGCTAGGTCAGGTTATGTCAGGTCATGTCTGACTCTTGTGTTATTCAGTGCAATGCGACTGATTTCTGCGCTCTGCGCTGCTCCTGCATATTCCACTTGGATCTGGGGAGGCCAGCATTTGTGGTCTCGGCACATTAGGAAAGGTTTGGGTACGTCGGCTTATGTTACGCTTGATTATGTTAGGATAGTATAGGTTAGAGTTTAATACCATACGCTGATTTTCGGAGGATATCCGCGCTCTACATTGCTCTACTACACTAGGCTCAACACTAGGGAGGTGAGCAAGAGTGTTCGTGGCACGTCAGGTTGTATTAGGTCACGTTTGGATAGGTAATGTTAGGCTATGTTTGGTTAGGATAGCTATGTCTTTCGGACTGCACACTGTTATTCGGTCGATTTCTTTATTATACTGTGCTCTGTTGCATTCCGCTTGGATCAGAGATGGCCAGGAGCAGTGGCCGCGGCACATTAAGTTGAGCTCAGCTACGTTCGGTTAGGTTAGGATACCTTAGACTTTTGTGCTATACACTGCTATTCGGTAGATTTATGCGCTCTATATTACTCTACTATACTCTGGGAATGCGAGCAATAGCGGCCGCGGCACGCTAGGTTGTGTTACGTTACGATTGGTTAGGGTAGGTTGGGCTACGTTTGGTCAGTATAGCTACTAGTTTCGTACCGTACACGGATGTTCAGTGTATTTTATTCTCTAGCGTATTCTGCTCTTCACTGGGGTTTCCCACATCAGTGGTCGCGGCACGCTCCTTTGAGTTACGCTACGTTTGGTTAGGTTAGGTTAGGTCAGGTTGTTATGGTATCTTCGACCTTTGCGATGTTCACTGCAATGCGGTGGATTTCTGCACAATACTATGCCTTAGTGCAATCTGCTTGTCCCTGTGGTAGTCAGCAATTGTTGCCTCGTCGTGTTAGGTTGTGCTAGGCTTCGTTTGGGTATGTTACGTTTGTCAGGGTTAGGACAGGCTACTTTGACTTCTGTGCTATTCATTGCGATTCGGTGGATTAGTGTGCTCTGCCTGGCTTTGGAGTGCCAGCAATATTGGTCTCGTCACGTTATGTTTTGATGCTCTACGTTTGAATACGTAATGTTGGGTCAGGTTAAGGCAGGATTGCTTTGGTTTTCGTGGAATACGCTGCTATTCGGTGTATTTCTGTGATCTACTGTGCTCTACTTCATTCCGCTTGGCCAACAGGAAGACAGGAGCAGTGGCCGCTTCACGTTATGTTGAGTTATGCTACATTTGGTTAGGTGAGGTTAGGCCAGGTTATGCAAGGGTATCGACGTTTTTTGTGCTATTCACTGCAATGCGGTGGGTTTCAACGTTGCACCGTTCTTCGGAGCATTCTTCTTATGTCTGTGGGGGCGAGCAAAGGTGGTCTCGTCAGGTTAGGTTTAGTTATGTTACATTTGGGTGCGTCACGTTTGGCTAGGTTAGAATAGGATACTTTAACTTTTGTGCTATACACTGTTATCATGTGGATTTCTGTGATCTACTGCAACACTGTTATCCTGTGGATTTCTGTGATCTACTGCGCTCTAGTTTATTCTGCTTGCTTCTGGGGATGCCTGCAGCAGTGGTCGCGGCACGTTATGTTCGTGTATGCTACGATTGGTCAGGTTAGGTTAGACCAGGACAGGTAAGGATATCCTCGAATTTTGTATCATACACTCCTATTCGGTGGTTTTCTGCGCTCTACATTGCTGTACTATACCTTGCTCGACACTGGGGAGCGAGTAATGGCGGTCGCGGCACTTCAGTTTTAGTTAGGTTACGTCCTGCTATGTCAGGTTTGGTTAAGTTTGGTTATGGTGGCTTTGACTTTGGTGCTATACAGGTCATTCTGTGTATTTCTGTGATCTACTGCGCTCTAAGTCATTCTGCTTGTCTATGGGGAGGCCAGGCGGAGTGGTCGCTGCACGCTTTGTTGAGATATGCTACGTTTGATTGGGTTAGGGTAGGTGAGGTTATGCAGAGGTGTCTTCGGCTTTCGAGCTATTCACTGCCCTACGCCGGATTTCTGAGGTCTACATTGTTCTACTATACCCTGCTCGAATCGCGGGTGGTCATCAATAGTGGTGACGGCACGTTACGCTATGTTACATTACGTGTGGTGTGATCAGGTTACATTGCGTCGGGTAAGGATAGCTCCGTCTTTTGTGCTACACCCTGCTATTCTACGGACCTCTGCGCTGTACCGTGGGCTACCGCGCTCTACTTGTGTCTTGGGACGCCAGGAATAGTGGCAGCGGCGTGTTAGTTTGAGTTATGTTACGTTTGGTTTGTCTAGGTTTCGTTATGTTTGTTTGGCGTAGCTTCGACATTTGTGCTATACATTGCTATTCTGTCGATTTCAGGGTTCTGCGTTGCTCTGCTGCACTCTGGTTGGATCTCGAGGGGCAAGTAATGGTGGTCGTGGCACCACATTCTGTTCTACGTTGCGTTTGATTATGTTTCGTTTGGTCAAGTTAGGAGAGTGTAGCTTGGACTTTTGTGCTATACACTGCTCTTGTGTAGACGTCTCCGCTCTACTGTGGTCCAATATGCTCTGCTTTACCCTGGGGAGGCCAAAAATTGTTGCCCTGTCATGTTAGGTTGTGTTAGGTTGTGGTCTCAGCACGTCACGATGAGATAGGTGACGTTTGGTTACGTTAGGCTTGGTCATGTTTGGACACGTTATCTTTGACTTTTGCGCTATACACAACTGTACGGTAGATTTGTGCACTCTACTCTCCTGTATTATGCTCTGCTTGGATCTGTGGAGACCAGCTATACCAGCTATGCCAGTAGTAGTGGTCTCGGCACGTTGTGTTGTGCCTGGCTACGTCCTGTTAGGTAGGGTTGGGCAAAGTTGGGTTAGGGTATCTGTAACTTCTGTGCTGTACACAGGTATCCGGAGGGCTTCTGCGATCCGCTGTGCTTTAGTAGGCGCTGCTTGGCTCTAGGGATGGCAGCAATAGCTGTTTCGGCAAGATAGTTTGCGTCAGGCCATGTTCGGTCATGTTCCGTTTGTTTGGGTTATATTTGGGTAGCTGTGACTCTTCTGATATGCACTGCGATTATATGGATTTCTGCGCTCTACTCTCCACTAATGTCTTTCGCTTGGCACTGGGGAGGACTGCATTTGTGATCGCAGCATGTTAGGCTGTGTTAAGTTACGTTTCGTTATGCTACGCATTGCTACGTTAGGAGAGGATTGCTTTGACTTTGGTGCTACAGTCTGATATTAGGTCGATTTCTGCGCCCTACACGGCGCCAGTACCTTCGGCTTGTCCCTGGAAAGGCTAGCAATAGTGTTCTCCGCTCGTTATGTTGTGCTATGTTACGTTTTGTTGAGCAGGGTTGGGCGAAGTTTGTTTAGGGCAGATTTAACTTTTGCGCTGTACACTGCGATTCGGTGGAATTCAGCGATTTACTGCGCTCTAGTATGTCCTGCTTGGCTGCCTGGATGGTAGCAGTAGCGGTCCCGGCACCTTAGGTTGAGCTAGGTTAGGTTTGGCTATGTTCCGTTGGCTTGGCTTAGGTTTGAGTATGTTTGACCTTTCTGATAGACACAGCTATTCTGTGGATTTCTGCTTTCTACTCTCCACTAATGTATTCTGCTTGGCTCTGGGGAGGCCAGCAACAGTGGTCGAATGACGATATGTTGAGTCATGTTTCGTTCGGTTATGTTACGGTTGGTTTGGTTTGGTGAGGGTAGCTTTGACTTTAGTGCTAGAGTCTGCTATAACATTTTCAGCTTGGCCCTGGGAAGGCTACCAATAGAGGCCTCGGCACGTTATAATGAGTCAGGTTACGTTCGGTTACGTTGGGTTAGGATAAATTTGGTTAGGGTAGCTTCTACTTTTGTGCTCTACACTGCTATTCGGCGGACTTCTGCGCACTACTGAGCTGTAGTATGTCCTGCTTGGCTCCGGGGATGGCAGCAATGGTGGTGTCGGCACGTTATGCTGTGTCGTGTTACGTTCGTTATATTCGGGTTAGGAAAAGTATGGTTAGGGGAGCTTTAATTTTGTGCCGTACAGAGCATTTCGGTGGAGCTCTTTTCTGATGCACACTGCGCATCTATGCATTTCTGCGTTCTACTCTCCACTAAAGTGTTCTGCATGGCTCTTTGGGGGCCAGCAATTGAGGTCGCGTCGCTTTATATTGTGTTAGGTTACGTTTGGTTACGCTAAGGTTGGTCAACTGAGGAGAGGATAGCGTCGACTTTAGTGCTATTGTCTGCTATTAAGTGGATCGCTGTACCCGACAGTACTCAAATACCTTCAGTTTGCCTCTGGGAAGGCCGGCAATTGTAGTCTCGGCACATTATGTTTAGTCAAGATGCGTTCGGTTAGGTTGGGTTTGGATAAATTATGTTAGGAGGGCTCTCACTTTTGTGCTGTACACTGATATACGTGGATTCCTGCGCTCTGCTGTGCACTAGTGTGTCATGCTTGCACCTTGGAAGGGCAGCAATATCGGCCTCGGCACGTCAGGTTTGGTTAGGTTACGTTTGGTTATGTTACGGATGGTTAGGTTAGGAGAGGGTAGCTTTGACTTTAGTCCTATAGTATGCTATTAGGTGGATCCCTGCACCCTACACTACTATTATAATTTCAGCGTGGCTCTGAGAGGACCAGCAATGTTGAAATAATTTCAGCCTGTCTCTGAGAGGACCAGCAATGTTGGTCTCGGCACGTAATGTTGAGGAAAGCAACGTTCGGTTAGGTTGGGGTACTCTATGTTTGGTTAGTGTAGGTTCAACTTCTGTGCTTTACACTGCAACTAGGTGGACTTCTGCAATCTACTGTGCTTTAGTATGTCCTGCTTGGCTCTGTGGAGGGCAGCGATAGCGGTTTTTGCACGTTAGGTTAAGTTAATCTATGTTTGAATCTGCTCCGTTCCTTTGGGTTAGGCTTGGGCAGTTTTGACTTTTCCGATATACACTGCGATTCTGTGGATGTCTGATTTCTGCTCACCACTAATGTGTTATGCTTGCCTCTAGGGAGGCCGGCAAAAGCGGTCGCGGCAGGTTGGGCTGAGTTAGGTAACGTTTGGTTATGTTAATGTTGGTTCGGTTAGGAGGGGACAGCTTTTACTATAATGCTGTAGTCTGCCACTTGTTGGATATCTGCGCCCTACGGTGCTATAATATTTTCAACTAGGTTCTCGGGGGGGGGGGGGGAGCACTTTAGTTTGAGTTAGGTTACGTTCGGTTATGTTACGATTGGTTAGGTTAGGAGGGGAAGCTGTGGCTTTAGTTCCATAGTCCGCAATTAGGTGGATATCTGCGCCATGCAGTGCTCTAATGCTTTAAGATTGGCACTGGGAAGGCTAGAAATACTGGTCTCGGCATGTTAGTTTGTGTTTGGCTATGGCCGGTTATGATCTGATGGCTTGGGTTAGGTTTGGGTAGCTTTCACTTTCCTGATATACACTGCGACTCTATGGGATTCTGCATACTGCGATCCTCTAATGTGTTCTGCTTGGCTCTGCGGAGGCCAGCAATGGCTCTCGCGGCACGCGAGTTTGTGTTACGTTACGTTTGGGTATGATACGATTGGATAGGTTAGGAGAGTAGAGCTTCGAGTTTGGTGCTATAACCTGCGAACAGGTGCATGTCTGCGCCCTGCAGTGCTCTAACATATTCAGCATGGCTCTGGGAAGGAGAGCAATAGTGCTCTCGGCACCTTAGTTTGAGTCACGTTACGTTCGGTCACGTTGGGGTAGGCTAAGTTTGGTTAGGGTAGATTTAATTATTGTGCTCTATACTGCTATTTGGTGGAATTCTGCGCTCCACTGTGCTCTAGTATGTGCTGCTTGCCTCTGGGGTGGGCAGCAGTAGCGGTCTCGGCACATTAGGTTCAGTCATGCTATGTTTGCTTATGTTCTGTTTGTTTAGGTTAGGTTTGAGTAGTTTTGAATTTCCTGATATACACTGCGATTATATGTTTTTCTGCGTTCTGCTCTCCACTAACATGTCCTGCTAGACTCTGCGTAGGCCTGCAGTAGTTCTCGCGGCACGTTAGGTTTGGTTAGGTTACATTTGGTTATGTCACGTTTGAGTAGGTTAGGGGAGGGTAGGTTTGACTTTAGCGCTATTGTCCGCCATTAGTTGGATCTCTGAGGCCTACAGTGCTCTAATATTATCAGCTTGGCTATGGGAAGGCCAGCAACAGTGGTCTAGACACGTTAGGGTTATTCAGGCTACAATCGGTTAGGTTGGGTTTGGCTAAGTTTGGTTAGGGTAGCTTCAACTTTTGTGCTGTGCACTGCTACTCGGTGTATTTCTGCGATCTACTGTGCTCTGGTATGACCTGCTTGGCTCTGGGAAGTGCAGCTATAGCCGTCTCGGCATTTCAGGCTAAGGTACGCTATCTTCGCTACGTTCTGTTGGCTTTGGTTAGGCCTGGGTATCCTTGGTCTTTCCGATATACACTGCGGTTCTGTGGATTTCTGCGTTCCACTCTCCGCTAATGCGTTCTGCTTATCCCTGAGGAGGCCAGCACTGGTGGCGGCGGCAGGTTAGTTTCAGTTAGGTTACGTTTCGTGATGTTATGATTTGTTCGGTTAGGAGGGGAAAGCTTAGATTTTAGTTATGTAGTCCACTATTAAGTGGATTTCTGCGCCCTTAGGTGCTCTAATATTATCAACTTGGCACAGGAAAGGCCAGCAACGATGGCCTCGGCACGATATATTCAGTCAGGGTGCGTTCGGTTAGGTTGGTTTAGGCTAAGTTTGGTTAGGAGAGCTTGAACTTTTGTGCTGTACAATCGTATTCGGTGGATTTCTGCTCTATACTGCCATCTATTATGTCCTACCTTTCACTGGCGAAGGCAGCAATGGCGGTCTCGGCACATTATGTTGAGTTAGGCTATGTTTGGTTATGTTCTGTTTGTTCGGGTTAAGCTTGGCTAGTTTTGACTTTCCTGATATACACTGTGATTCTTGGGGTTTCTGCCCTCTACTCTCCACTAACATGTTTCTCTTGGATCTGGGGAGGCCAGAAGTAGTTGTTCGGTTACGTTAGGTTGAGTTATGTTACGTTTGGTTTTGTTAGATTTGGTTCGGTTTGGAGGGGACAGCTTTGACTATAATGCTATAGTCTTCTATTTGGTGGATTTCTGCGCCCTACGGTGATCTAATATTATCCGCTTGGCTCTCGGGAGGGCAGAAATAGCGGTCTCGGAACTTTAGGTTGTGTTAAGATAGGCTCGTTTATGTTAAGATTGGTTAGGTTAGGAATGGATAGCTTCGACTTTAGTTATATTGTCTGCTATTAGGTGTATTTCTGCAGCCTACAGCGATCTGATGTTTTCAGATTGGCTCTGAGGAGAACAGCAATAGAGGTCTCGGCACCTTATGTTGTGTCGAGTTACGTCCGGTTAGGTTGGGTTGGGAAAAGTTTGGTTAGGATATCTGTAACTTCTGTGCTGTTCACAGCTGTTCAGAGGGCTTCTGCTATTCACTGTGATTTATTATGAGCTGCTTGGCTCACGGGATGGCAGCAATAGTTGTCTCGGCACGTTAGGTTGCTTTAGGCCATGCTTGGCTATCCTTTGTTGGTTTGGGTTATGCTTGAGCATCTATGACTTTCCTGACATACGCGGCGATTCTATGGATTTCTAGGTTCTGCTCGCCACTAATGTGTTCTGCTTGTGTCTGTGGAGGCCTGCAGTAGTGGTCCATGCACGTGATGCACAGTCAGGCTACGTTCGTCGGGGTTTGGTTAGGCCAATTTTCGTTAGGATGGCTTAATGTTTTGTGCTGCATGCCGCTTTTCGATGGATTTCTGCGCTCTACATTGCTCTAGTATGTCGTTCATGGCTGGGGGGGGGGCAGCAAAAGCGTTTTCGGCACGCTAGGTTGACGTAGGCTATGTTTGGTTGTGTTACGTTGTTTGGGTTAGGTTTGGGTAGCTTTGACTTTTTCGAGATACACTGCCATTCTATGGATTTCTGCGGTCTGCCCTCCATTAATTTGTTCTGCTTGGCTCCGTGGTGGCCCGCAATACTGGTCGCGGCACGCTTGGTTGTGCTGTGTTACGTTTGGTTACGATACGACTGGATAGGTTAGGAGAGGTTAGTTTTGACTTTAGTGCTATAGCCCGTTATTAGGGGAATTTAAGCGCCCTGAAGTGCTCTAAGGCTTCCGGATTTGCTCTGGGAAGGCCAGCAATAGTGTTCTCTACACGTTGCGTTTTGTCAGGTAACGTTCTGTTAGGTTGGCTTAGGCTAAGTTTGGTTAGGGTATCATTAACTTTTGTGCTGTACACGGCTATTCGGTGGATATCTGCACTCTACTGTTCTCTAGCACGACCTGCTTGAATCTGGGGTTGGCAGCAATAGCGGTCTCGGCACGTTAGCTTAAGTAAGGCTATGTTTGGCAATGTTCTGTTGGTTTGGTGATCTTTGTGTATCTATGACTTTTGTGATACACATTGCGATTCTTTGGATACCTCCGATCTACTCTCAGCTAATATTTTCTGCTTGGCGCTAGGAAGGCCAGCAATAGTGGTCACCGCACTTAAGGTTGGGCCATGTTACGTTCGGTACTTTTTCGCTAGGCTATGTTTGGTCCGGATAGCTTTACCTTTTGTGCTGTACACTGCATTTTGGCGGATTTCGGCGCTCTGCTGTGCTGTAGTATGGCCCACTTGTTTCTGCGGTAGGCAGCAATAGCGGTCTCGGCACGTTAGGTCGTGTTTGGCTATTTTTGGCTGTGTTCTGGTGGTTTGGTTTAGATTTGGGTGCCTTTGACTTCTCAGATGTAAACTGCGAACCGATGGACTTCTGCGTTCTGCTATCCACTAATGTGATCTGCTCAGCGACGTGGAGGCCAGTTACAGTGGTCGCGGCACGCTAGGTTGAGTTAGGTTACGTATGGTCACGATACGATTGGTCAGATTAGGAAAGTATTGCATTGACTTTAGTGCTATATTCTGATGTCAGGTGGACTTCTGCGCCCTGCGTGTATCTAATAGTTTCAGCTTGGATATCAGATGGCCAGAAATAGTGTTCTCGGCACGTTATGTTATGTCAATTTACGTTCGTTTGGGTTGGGTTTAGCTAAGTTTGGTTAGTGTAGCTATGACTTTTGCGCTGTAAAATGCTGTATGGTAGATTTCTGCGACCACTGGGCTCTAGTATGTCCTGCTTTTCTGTGTGGAGGGCAGCAATAGCGGTCTCGGCATGTTAGTTTGTGTTAGGCTATGTTTGGACATGTTACGATTGGTTAGGTGGGGATAGGATAGCTTTGACTTCAGTGGTATAGTCTGCTATAAAGTGGATCTCTGCACCCGGCAGTGCTCTAATACTTTCAGCTTGGCTCTGGGAAGGCCAGCAATTATGGTCTCGGCACGTCAATGTGAGCCAAATTACATTCGGTTAGGTTGGGTTAAGCTAACGCTATAGTCAGGATAGCGGTTAGGATAGCTATAACTTTTGTGCTGTACGCTGCTATAAGGTGGTCTTCTGCGCTGTACTGTGTTCTAGTATGTCCTGCTTGGCTCTCGGGAGGGCCGCAATAGCGGTCTTGGCCCTTGAGGGTGAGTTAGGTTACGTTCGGTTATGTTAAGATTGGTTAAGTTAGGAGCGGATAGCTTCAACTTTAGTGCTATAGTCTGATATTAGGTGGTTTCCTGCGACCTACAGTGCTCTAGTGTTTTCAGCTTGGATCTGGAGTGGCCAGCAATAGAGGGCTCGGAACGTTACGTTGATTCAGTTTTGCGCAAGGATAGTTTGTGTTAGGCTAAGTTTGGTTAGGGTAGCTTCAACTTTTTCGCTTCACACAGCCATTCGGTGGTCCTCTGCGCTCTACTGTGCCCTAGTATGCTCTGCTTGGCGCTGGGTGGCGTGGGCAGCAATCGAAATCTCTGCACGTTAGGTTCTGTCAGGCTGTGTTTGGTTATCATGTGTTGGTTTGGCTTAGGTTTGGGCCGCTATGACTCTTCTTATATACGCTGCGATTCTATGGATATCTGCGTTCTGCTCTCCACTAGTGTTCTTTGCTTGGCTACGGGGAGGCCAGCATAAGTAATCCCGCGACGTTACGCTGGGTTATGTTACGTTTGTTTGCGTTACTGTTTTCTCGGTTTGGAGAGAGTAGCTTTGTCTTTAGTGCTATTGTCTGCTGTTAGGTGGATTTCTGCGCCCTACAGTGCCCTAGCGTCTTCAGATTGTCTCTGGGAAGGCCAGCAATGGTCGCCTTGGCACTTTATGTTGGGTCAGTGTACGTTCGGTTTGTCTGGGTTAGGCTAAGCTTTGCTAGGAGAGCTATAACTTTTGTGCTTTACAGCGCCATTCGGTGGATTCACGCGCTATACTGTGCCCCAGTATGTCCTGATTGGCTCTGGGAAGGCCTACAATTGTGGTCTATACGCGATACGTTTAGTCTGTTTACGTTCGGTTGGGTTGGGTTTAGCTAAGTTTGGTTAGTGTAGCTATGACTTTTGCGCTGTAAAATGCTGTATGGTAGATTTCTGCCACCACTGGGCTCTAGTATGTCCTGCTTTTCTGTGTGGAGGGCAGCAATAGCGGTCTCGGCATGTTAGTTTGTGTTAGGCTATGTTTGGACATGTTACGATTGGTTAGGTGGGGATAGGATAGCTTTGACTTCAGTGGTATAGTCTGCTATAAAGTGGATCTCTGCACCCGGCAGTGCTCTAATACTTTCAGCTTGGCTCTGGGAAGGCCAGCAATTATGGTCTCGGCACGTCAATGTGAGCCAAATTACATTCGGTTAGGTTGGGTTAAGCTAACGCTATAGTCAGGATAGCGGTTAGGATAGCTATTACTTTTGTGCTGTACGCTGCTATAAGGTGGTCTTCTGCGCTGTACTGTGTTCTAGTATGTCCTGCTTGGCTCTCGGGAGGGCCGCAATAGCGGTCTTGGCCCTTGAGGGTGAGTTAGGTTACGTTCGGTTATGTTAAGATTGGTTAAGTTAGGAGCGGATAGCTTCAACTTTAGTGCTATAGTCTGATATTAGGTGGTACAATATTGGCATCGGCGATTTCGCTTCAGCTAGGCTACGTAGGGTTATGTTACGCCTGGTGAGGTTAGGCTAGTATAGTCTAGACTCCTGCGCTATACATCGCTCCCCGCGGAATTTCTGCGCTCTGCCGTTTTCTACTATTTTCTGCTTGGCTCTGAGGAGGACAGCAATAGTGTTCTCTGCACGTTAGCTTTGATTACGTTACGTTTGGTAATGTTACGTTTGGTTTGGTTGGGAGTGTATAGATCCGACTTTTGTGCTTTACACTGCTATTCGCTAGATTTCTGCTTCTCTTTTATGCTCTAATATTCTCTGCTTGGCGCTGAGGATAGGAGCAATAGTGGACACGGCACGTCAGGTGGTGTTACGTTAGGTTTGGGTTGGTTAGGTTAGTCTGAGCTAGGTCAGGATAGCTTTGACTCTTCTGCTATGCACTGCGATTCAATGGATTTCTGCACCCTACTCTCCTCTAATACGTACTGCTAGGCTCTGCGGAGCCCAGCGATAGTGGTCTCGCCGCGTTGGGTTGAATACGGTTACGCTTGGTTTCGTTAGGATAGGGTAGCTTTGACTTCTGTGACGTACACTACGATTCTACTGTTTTCTGCCCTCTACTTTCTACTCATGTGCTATGCTTGGCTCTGGGGAGGGTAGCAATAGTGTTCTCGGCACGCTAAGTTGAGTTAGGCAACGTTTGGCTATTTTAGGTTGGTTCGGGTAAAGCTTGGATGCCTTTGTCTATTGTGCAGTACACTGCAGAGCGGCGGAGTTCTGCGCTCTATTGTTCCCTAGTATATTCTGCTTGGCTCTGGGGATGCCAATAACAGTGTTCTCGCCACGGTCGGTTGAATTGAGTTAGGTTCCTTTGTGTTACGATTGGCTAGGTTAAGATAAATTAGCTTTGACTTTTGCGCTATAAACTGCTATTCCGAGGACTTCTGCGCTTTACATTGCTCCAATATGTACTGCCTGTCTCTCGGGAGGCCAGCAATTGTGGTGGCGGCACGTCAGATTGAGATATATTACATTTGGTTATTTTACAATTGGTAATGTTAGGGCAGGTTATCCCTCACTTTTGTGGTATACGTCGCTATTCATTGTATACCTGCGCTCCACTCTCCTGTAATGTGGTCTGCATGGACCTAGTGAGGGTAGCAATATGCGTCACGTGACGTTAGTTTGAGCCATGTTACGTATGGTTTCGTTACGTTTGGCTGGGTTAGTCTAGGCTTCTTTGGCTATTGTGCTATACAATGCTTTCCCTGGAATTCTGCGCTCTTATTTGCTCTAATATGCTCTGCTCGGTTCTGGTGTGCCCAGTAATAATCGTCTGAACACGCTAAGTTGAGATATCTGACGTCCCGTTAGCCTAGGTTGAGAAGGTTCGGTCAGGGTTTCCTTGACGTTTGCGCTGTGTACTGCTATTCGCTGAATTTATGCGATCTACATTCGTCCACTCTACTGCGCTCGACTCTGGGGCGGCGGGCAATAGTGGCCGCGTCACGTTAGGTTAAGTTGCGTTACGCTTGGTTAGCATAGGTTAGATTAGGTTAGGAAACGTATGGTCACGGTTGCTGTGACTTTCTAGATATACACTGTTTTTCGGTGGATGCCTATGATCTACAGTGCTCTACTACAATCTGCTTGGCTCTGTAGAGGCCAGGAGCTGTGAACGCCGCACGTTGCGTTGAACTATGCTACGCTTGGCTGTGATAGGTTAGGTCCGGTTAGGTCAGTATATCTTCGACTTTTGTGCTATACACTGCAATGCGGTGGGTTTCTGCACACTACTGTGCTCAAGTACATTCTGCTTCTCTGTCTGAGGTCCAGTAATAGAGGTCTCGTCATGTTAGGTTTTGCTAGGCTACGTTTGGGTATGTCACGTTCGGCTAGGTTACGATAGGCTTCATTTTCTTTTGTGGTTACACTGCTTTCGGTGGATTTCTGTGATCTACTGTGCTCTACTACATTCTGCCTTGCTCTGGGGAGGAAAGGTGCAGTGGTCGCGACGCGTCACTCTGCGTTACACTTTGCTCCTATAGGCGAGACTAGGTCTGGTTAGGATATGGTATCGACGGCATTCGTGCCGTTGACTGCAATGCTTTGGATTCCTGCGCTCAAGTGTGTTCTAGTACATTCTGCTTGCCTCTGTCGAGGCCAGCAATAGTGGTCTCGTAGTGTTAGGCTCAGTTATC
Source organism: Eufriesea mexicana (assembly GCF_001483705.2). Classification (NCBI taxonomy): domain Eukaryota; kingdom Metazoa; phylum Arthropoda; class Insecta; order Hymenoptera; family Apidae; genus Eufriesea; species Eufriesea mexicana. The sequence continues at coordinate 20,894 of NW_016926448.1, forward strand.
CTATGTCTGTGTTTGTCACGTTTGGCCAGGTTAGATTATGCTACTTTGACTATTGTGCTCTACAATGATATTCCGCGGATTTCTGCGCTCTAATGTTCTATAACATTCTCTGCTTGGCTTAGGGGTGGCCAGTAATAGTGGTCTCGGCACGTTAGGTTTAGATATGCTACGTTTGCGTATGACTAGTTTGGATATGTTAGGACCGAGTAGCTTAGACATCTTTGCCATTCAATGCTTTGCGGCGGACTTCTGCGCCCTACTGCGCTCTAATATGCTCTGCTTGGCTCTGGGGTAATCAGTAATACCGTCTCGGCGCGTTAGGTTAAATTATATTACGTTTCCTTATGGTAGGTTTGGAAGGCTTGGTTATTATTTCTTCGATTTCTGTGCTTTATACTGCACTTCGGCGGATTCCCGCGCTATACATTGCTTTGCTATACACTGCATGGCTCTGGAGAGGCAAGCAATAGTGGTCGTGGCAGGTTAGTTTGTGTTAGGTTACGTTTTGTTTGGTTATGTTATGATAAATTTGGCCAGGATAGCTCTGACTTTCGTGCTATACACTGTCATGCACTGTATTTCCGTGATCCACTGTGCTCTAACATATTCTTCTTGGCTATGTGAACGCCAGGAGCAGGGGTCGCGGCACGTCATGTAGGGTTATGCTGCGTTTGGCTGGGTTTGATTAGGTCAGGTAGGGTCAGGATCTCTAATGCTTCTGTGCTATTCACTGTAATGCGGTAGATTCCTACGCTACACTTTGCTTCGGTAAAGCCTGGTTGCCTCTGTGGGGGACAGCAACAGCGGTACCGCCGTGATAGGTTGAGTTGAGCTCCGTCTGTGTGTGCTACGTTTGGCTAGGTTAGGATAGGCTACTTTGTCCTTTGTGCTTCACACTGCTATTCCTTGGGTTTCTATGATCTACTGTGCTCTACTTCACTCTGCTTGTCTCTGGGGAAGCCAGGAGCAGTGGTCGCGGCACGTCATGTTGGGTTATGTTGTGTCTGGTTGGGTTGGATTAGGACAGGTTAGGTTAGTATATCTACGGCCTTTGTGCTATACACTGCTCTTCGGTGGATTTCTGCGCTATACATTTCTCTACTATATCCTGCTTGGCTCTGGGGATACCAGCAGCAGTGGTCGCGGTTTTATGGTCGCTTATGCTACGTTTGGTTAGGCTAGGTTGGGCCAGGTTATGTTCGGATACCCACGACTTTTGTAACCTACACTGCTATTCGGAGGATTTATGCGCTCTACATTGCTCCACTGTACTCTGCTCGACTCTGGGGACGAGATCAATAGCGGTCGCGGCACGTTAGGTTGAGTTAGGGTACGTTTGGTTATGCTAGGTTAGGCTATACGTTGCTAGGATAGCTATGAATCTCGTTCTATACACTCTTCTTCGGTGTTTTCCAGTTATCTCCTGCAACCTACTACACTCTGCTTGGCTATGGGTATGCCAGGGGAAGTGGTCCCTGCACGTTATGTTGCGGTATGCTACTTTTGGTTAGGTTAGGTTAGGTCAGGTTTTCCTATTTTACCTCCGGCTTTAGTGCTATTCACTGCAATGCGGTGGATTTCTGCGCTCTCCTGTGCTCCAGTACATTCTGCTTGTCTCTGTCAAGGCCAGCAATGGTGGTCTTGGCACGATAGGTTGAGCGGGGCTACGTTTGATTAGGTTACGATCGGTTAAGTTTGCTTAGGATAGCTCTGACTTTCGTGATTTATACTGCTATGCGGCGGATTTCTAATATCTGCCCTGCCGTACTACCTTCTGATTCGCTCTGGGGAGGCAAGGGTCTGTGGTCGCGGCACGTTGTGTCAAGACTTGCTACGTTTTGTTACCGAAGGTTAGGACACGTTAGGTTACGATATCTGTGGCTTTTGTGCTATTCACTGCAGTGCTGTGAATATCCGCTCTCTAATGCGCACTAATATGCCCTGCTTAGCACTGGGAGGCCAGCAATGTTGGTCTCGTCATGTTATGTTGAGTTACGCTACGATTGGGTAGGTTAGGTTAGGCCACGTTATGTCGGGATATGCTTGACTTTTGTGCTATAGACTGCAATGCGGTGGATTTCTGCTCTGTGCTGTACTCTGGTATTTTCTTCTTGTCCCTGGGGAGGCCAGCAATAGTGGTCTCGGCACGTTAAGTTGAGATATCCTACGTTCGGTTGTGCCACGTTTGGGAGGTTAGGATATGTTTGCGCAGACTTTTCTGCTATACACAGCAATAAACGGGTTTCTGCAATCTACTGCGCTCTAATATTTTCTATCTGGCTCTGGTGAGACCAGCGATAGTGGTCTCGGCACGTTAGGTTGAGTTAGAATACGTTTCGTCATGTCAGGTTATGTCAGGTTAGGATAGGACATATCGGTCCCTTGTGCTACTCAAAGCGATTCGTTGGGTTTCTGAGCGCTACTGTGCTCTGGTACATTCGGCTTGTCTCTGTTGAGACCAGCAATAGTGGTCCCGTCATGTCAGGTTTGTTAGGCTACGTTTGGTTACGTCACGTTTGGGTATGTTAGATTATGCTACTTTGACTTTCGTGCTTTACACTGCTCTTCGGCGGATTTTTGTGATCTACAGGGCTCTACTCCTATCTACTTCTCTCTGGGGTGGCCAGGAGCAATCTTCGCGGTACGTCATGTTGGGTTATGGTGCGTTTGGTTACGTTAGATTAGGTCAGTTTGGCGCAGGATACCTAAGGCTTTTGTACTATTGACAGCATTGCGGTGGACTTCTGCGCTGTAGTGCGCCATAGTAAATTCTGCTTGTCTCTAAGGGGTCCAGCAGTAGCTTTCTCGTCATGTTAGGTTGAGTTGGGCTTCGTCTGTATGTGTTACGTTTGGCTACGATAGAACGGTCTACTTTGTCCTTTGAGCTATAAACTGCGCTTCGGTGGTTTCCTGCGCTCTAATGCGTTCTAATATCCTCTGCTTGGCTCTACGATTGCCATTAATGGCGGGCGCGGCACGATCCCTTCAGCTATGATACGTTCGGTTAGGCTTGTTTATACTAGGTTAGGTTAGGATATCCTTGACTTTTGTGCTGTACACTACTTTACGGTGGATTTATGCGCTCTGCATTGCCCTACTTTTCTCCGCTCGACTATGGGGAGGCGACCTATAGTGGTTCTGGCTCTTCAGGCTGTGTAAGGTTACGTTTGGTTAGGTAAGGTTGGGCAAAGTTTGGTTGGGGCGTCTCCGACTTTCGTGCTGTAAACTGTTATTCGATGCATTCCTGTTATCGACTGCGCTCTATTACATTCTGCTTGGCTCTGGGGAGGCCAGGGGCAGCGGACGCGGCACGTTGCGTTGACCTATGCTACGCTTGGTTATGTAAGCTTAGGCCACGTTGGGTGACGGTATCTTCGTCTCTTGTGCTATACAGTGCAATGCGGTGTATTTCTGCGCACTACTGTGCTCCAGTGCATTCTGCTTGCCTCTGTGGTGTCTAGCAATTGTGGTCTCGTTATATAAGTTTGGGATAGGTTACGTTTGCATACGATACGTATGGCTAGGTCAGGATAGCTTTGGCTTCCGTGCTATACACTGCTACTCGGTGGATTTCTGCGATCTAATGTGCCCTAATATGATTTGCTTGGCTGCGCGGAGGTCATCAATAGCGGTCGCTGCACGTTGTGGTGAGTTAGACTACGTTTAGTTACGTTATGATGCGGTAGCCTTGCTTTCTGCTGTGTCCCAATATGTTCAGCTTGCCTCCGGGGTGTCCAGCAATATTGGTTTCATCACGTTATGTTGAGTTACACTACTTTTGGATAGGGTTGGTGAGGTCAGGTTAGGTTAGGGTACCTTCCGCTTCTGTCCTTTGCACTGCATTGCGGTGGATGCCTTTGCTCTACTTTGACCTAGTATATCTTACTTGTCCCTGCGGAGGCCAGCAGTAGTGTTTTCGGCACGTTAGGCTGGACAAAGCTAAGTTCGGTTATGTTACGTTTGGTGAGGTTAGGGTCGGAGAGTTCGAACTTTTGTGCTCTACACACCTACCCGCGGATTTCTGCACTCTACTGCGTTCAAATATCTTCCGCTTAGGTGAGTGGAGGCCAGCAACAGAAGTTTTGACGCTTTAGGTTGTGTTAGGTTACGTTTGGTCAGTTTAGATTAGATTAGCTTCGGTAAGGGTAGTTTTGACTTTCTTGCCATACACTGATGTACGGTGCGCTTCTGCGCTCGTCTGGGCCCTACTACATCCTGCTTGAAACTGGGGACACCAGCAATACTGGCCGCGGCACGTTAAGTTGTGGCAGGCAACGTATGGTCAGTTTATGCTAGCATGTGTTAGGTCTGGATAGATGCGGCTTCTGTGCTATACACTGCAATGCGTTAGATTTCTGCGCTCTACTGTGCCCTGGTACATTCTGCTTGTCCCATGGAGGCCAGCAATAGTGGTCTCGTCGAGTTATGTTGACCTAGGCTACGGTTGGGTATGTCACGTTTGTCTCCGTTAGGATATGCCACTTTGACTTTCGTGCTACGCACTGCAATTCCGTGTATTTCTGCGCTCTAATGTGCTTTAATATGCTATTGTTGGCTCTGAGGTAGCTAATAATAATGGCCTCTGCACGCTAGGTTCAGTTAGGTACGTCTCGTTGGGTTAGGTTAGTAAACTTCGGTCCGGAATTCTTTGGCTTTTGCGCTGTGAAGTGCTATCTGGGGTTGTCTGCCATCTTCATTGCACTACTCTTCTCAGCTCGAACCTGGGCAGGCGAGCAAAAGTGCTCGTGGCACGTTAGGTTCAGTTATGTTACGATTGGGTTGGTTATGTTAGATTTGTTTGGTTAGGATGGCTTCGACTTCCGTGCTATACACTATTATCCGGCAGGTTCCATTGATCTACGGTGCTCTACTGTACTCTGCTTGTCCCAGTGAAGTCCGCGAGCAGCGGCCGCGGCACACGATGTTGAGATACGCTACGTTCTGTTAGGACAGGTTATGTCAGACTATGTCACGATATCTTCGGCTTTTGCGCTACTCACTGCGAAGCGTAATATTTCTGCGACCTACAGTGCTCAAGTACACTCTACTTGTCTCTGTAGATTTCAGAAATAGTTGTCTCGTCATGTTTGCTTGAGTCAGGTTACGACTGGATATGATAAGTTTGGCTAGGTCAGGATAGGCTATTTCGACTTTTGTGCTTTTCACTGCTATTCGGTGAATTTCGGCGCCCTAGTGTGCTCTAGTACAATCTCCTTGGCTCTGGGGAGTCCAGAAATAGTGGCCTCGGCAAGTTAGTTTGAGTTTAGCTACGTTTCCTTACGCTATGTTTAGTTAGGTTAGGATAAAATAGCATAGACTTTCGTGCCACACGCTGCTAGTCGGTGGACTTCTGCGCTCTACTGTCCGTTAATATGTTCTGCCTGGCTCTGTGGCGGCCAGTAATCGTAGACCCGTCACGTTAGCTTGTGTTTGGCTACGCTCGTTTGCATCAGGTTAGGCTAAGCTCGGTCATGTTAACATAGCCTTTCGTGCTAAACACTGCTATTCGGAGAATTTCTGCGCTGTAATGTGCGCTACCATATCCTGCTTGTCCACGGGTAGGCCACCAATAGTGGCCGCGGCACGTTATACTGATGTAGGCTACGTTTGGTTAAGTTACGTTAGCTTGGTTTAGGTATGAATAGGTATGTCCTCTGTGGTATACACTGCGAGTCTATGGATTTCTGCGCCCTACTGTCCTCTAGTATGCTGTGCTCGGCACTTGGGAGGCGAGCAATGATTGTCGGGGTACGTTAGGTTCAGTTTAGTTACTTTTGTTTACGTTAAGTTTGCGCACATTAGGAGAGGATAGCATCGACTTTCGTACTATACACAGATACTCGGTGGACTTCTGTGTTCTACTGTGCCCTACAGTATTCTGCTTGTCTCTGGGGATGCCAGCAGACGTGGTCGGGGCTCGTTATATTCAGCCCTGCTGCGTCTGGTTAGGTTAGGTTATGCCAGGTTGTGTTATGGCTTCATCGACATTTGTTACACACACAGCTATTCGGTGGATTTCTGCGCTCTGTATTGCCATACTCTAGTATTTTCGACTGTGTGGGTGCAAGCAATAGCCGTCGCGTCACGTTAGCTTGAGAGCGGTTACGTTCGCATATGACAATTCTGGCCACATCAGGAGAGCGTTGCTTACACTTTTGTGCCATTGGCAGCTATTCGGCGGATTTCTGCACTCTACTGCGCCCTAGTATGTTCTTCTTGGTTCTGGCGTGGTCATTAATAGAGGTCTCGGCTCGTTAGGTTGAGTTATGTCTCGTTTTGTAGGAAGGCTTGGTTAGGCCATCTTTGACTCTTGCGCTATACACAGCTATTCGGTGGATTTCTGCGCTATGCATTGCTCTACTATGCTCTGCTCAACTCTGCGGAGGTGAGCAAAAGCGGTCGCGGCACGTTAGGTTGAGTTTGGTTACGTTTGGTTTGGTTAGGTTATGTTTGGGCAGGATAGCTCTGACTTTTGTATCGTACACTGTTCTTCGGTGGATATCTGTGATCTTCTGTGCTCTACCGCACTGTGCTGGTCCCTGGGGAGGACAGGAGCAGTGGTCTCGGCATGTTACTTTGAGCTATGCTACGTTTTGTTAGGCTAGGTTTGGTCAGGTTGGGTTAGGATGTCTGCGGCTTTTGTGCCGTTCACTGCAATGCAGTGGATTTCTGCGCACTGCAGTGTTCTAGTACATTCTGCTTGTATCTGTTGGGACCAGCAATAGTGGTCTCGTCATGCTTGAATGAGTTATGTTACGTTTGGACATGTTACGTTTGGCTAGGTAAGGAGAGGCTTCTTTGACTTTCATACAATTCTCTGCTCTTCCGCGAATTTCTGAGCCCTATTGTGCTCTAGTATGCTATGCTTGGCACTGGAGTAGCCAGTAATAGCGCTCTCGGCACGATAGGCTGAGTTAGGTTACGCTTCGTCAGGTTAGGTTTGGAAGGTTAGGTCATGATGTCCACGGCTTCTGTGCACTACATTGCAATAAAGGGGGATCCCTGCGCCCTGCTGTGCTGTAGTATATTCTGCCTGGCCCAGGGGAGGCCGGCAATAGAGGCTTCGGCAGGCTCTGTTGCATTACGCTACGTTTGGTTCGGCTATGATAGGACGGGTTATGTTAGTGTATCATCGACTGTGTGCCATTCACTGCTGTGCGGCGTATTTCTGGGCACCAATGTGCTCTAGTATAATCTGCTCGTCTCCGTGGAGGTCAGAAATAAAGATACCGTCATGTTAGGCTGAGGAATGTTACTTTAGGTTATGTTACTTCAGGCTATGTTAGGACCGGCTATATTTCCTTCTATGCCATTCACTGCTATTCGGAGGACTTCTGCGCTCTCATCTGCCCCAATGTGAACAGCCTGGCACCGGGAGGTCACCAATATTGGTCTCGCCACGTTATGTTGTGTTACTCTACGCTCGGATTGCATAGGTAATACCAGGCAATGTCATGTAACGTTTGACTTCTGTGCTATACAATGCAGTGGGATGGAATACTGCGCTCTGCTGTCCTCTAGTATATTCTGCTTGGCTCTGTGGAGGCCAGCTATAGTTGTCTCGGCACGTTAGGTTGAGTTTTATTACGCTCGACTTGGTTAGGTTATGTCAAGCTCGGTCAGGTTATCTTCGACTTTCGTGGCATACGCGACACTTTGGTAGACCCCTGCGCTCGGCCGTTCTCTACTATATTCTTCTTGGCATCGGGGAGGCCAGCAACAGTGGTCGTGGCACGTTACGTTGAGTTAGGCTACGTTTGGGTATGTCACGTTTGGCACCGTTCGGATATGCCACTTTGACTTTCGTGCTTAACACAGCTTATGGGAGGATTTCTGTGATCTACTGTGCTCTACCACATTCTGCCTTGCTCTGTGGACGCCATGGGCAGTGGTCGCGGCATGCTATATAGAGTAATGGTACGTTGGGATAGGTCCTGTTTTTTATCAGGCCAGGTTAGGTTATCTTCGAATTTTGTGCGATACACTGCAGTTCGGTGGATTTCTGCGCTCTACACTGCTCTTCTATACCGTGCTCCACTATGGGGAGGCGAGCATTAGTGGCCGCGGCACGTCCGGTTTTGCTGTGCTACGTTCGGCTTTGTTACATTTGGTGAGGTTAGGACAAGGTATTTCAGACTTTTGTGATATACACAGCTCTCCGCTGATTTCTGCGCTCTACTTTGATCTGGTATATACTGCATGGTTCTGGGGGCCTGCAATAGTGGTCGCGGCGCGTCATGATCGGATGCGTTACGTGCATTTATGTTATGTTTGGCTTGGTTAGGACACGATAGCGTTGACTTTTGCGCTATAGGAAGCTACTCGGTGGAGTCTTGCTCTCTGATGTGCTCTAATATGTTCCGCATGGCTCTGGGAAGGCCGTAAATATTGGTCTCGTCACTTAAATGTGTGTTACAATACGTTTCTATATGTCAGGTTAGGGCAGCTAAGGTTAGGATGTGTTAGACTTCTGTGCAATACACTGCAGTGCCATGGATTTCTGCGTGCTACTGTGCTATAGTATACTCTGCTTGAGTCTGCGGAGGGCAGCAACAGTGGTCTCGGCGCGATAGTATATGTTATGTTACGTTCGGTTATGTTACGTTAGGCTAGGTTAGGAAACGAAGGCCTAGACTTTTGTGCTCTACATTGTTGTTCGGTGTATTTCTGCTTTTTACTGTGCTCTAACATACTCTGCTTGGCTCTGGGGAGTCCAGCAATAATTATCTCTCCACGTTACGTTGAGTTGCACTTCGTTTTGGTAGGTTAGGTTTGGAATGGTTAGGTTAGGGTATCTTCCACTTTTCTGCTTTGCACTGCAATGCAGTGAATATCTGCGCTCTACTGTGCTCTAGTGTATTCCGCTTGGACGTTGGGTGGCTAGCATTAGTGGTTTCGGCGCGTTATGCTGAGTCATGCTACGTTCCGTTACGTTAGACTAGATCAAGTTGGGTTAGGATACCTTCGACACATGTGCTGCACACTGCTCTGCGCCCCTTTCTGCGCTCTACTCTGTTCTAACATTTTCTGCATGGATCTGGCTAGGCCAGCAATAGCCGTCTCGGCACGTCAGGTTTGGTCACGTTACGTTTCGTTATGCTAGGTTAGGACGGATCGGTAAGCGTTTCTATGGCTTTTGAGCTGTACACTGCTATTCGGCCAATCTCTGCGCTCTACATTGCTCTACTATGCTGCACTCGACTCTGGGGAGGCGAACAACTGTTGTCGTGTCGCATCAGTTTGAGGTAAGTTACGTTCGGTTAGGTTGGGTTAGGCTATGTTTGTTTAGGATTCCTTTGTCTTTTGCGGTATACACCGCAATGCGATGGATTTATGCGATCTGCTGTGCTGTAGTATATTCTGCATGTCTCTGCGGAGGCCAGCACTTGTGGTATCGTCATGTTAGGCAGAGCTAGGATACGTTTGGGTATGTTAAGTTTGGAAAGGTTAGGAAATGCTGCTTTGAACTTTGCGCTATGCATTGCTGCTCGATGGATTTATGCGCTCTACATTGTTCTACTGTACTGCGTCCGACTCTGGGGAGCGAGCAGTGGTGGTCGTGGCAGGTTAGTCTGAGCTAGGTTACGTTTGGTTTGATTAGGTTGGATAAAATTTGGGTATGATAGCAGTGACTTTCGTACTATACAATATTATGTGGCGGAAACCTGTCATCTACTGAGCTCTACAATATTGTGCTTGCACATCGGGTGTCGGCAGCAGTGGTTGCGGCAGGACGTGTTGGGCTCTGCTACGTCCAGTTTGGTTAGGTTTGGTCAGGTTAGGTTAGGATATCTTAGACTTTTGCGCTATTCTCTGAAATGCGGCGGATATCTGCGCGCTACTGTACTCAGGTACATTATGCTTGACTCTGTGGAGGCAAGCAATGGTGGTCTCGTCATGTTAGGTTAAGCTAGGTTACGTTTGAATATGTTACGATTGTCTAGGTAAGGAAGGGCTACTTTGACTTTTGTGCTTTACACCACTACTCGGTGAATTCCTGTGATCTATTGTGCTCTACTACGTTCCGCTTCGCTCTGGTCAGGACAGAAGCAGTAGTCGCGGCACGTCATATTGATTTACGCAACATTTGGTTGGGTTAGGTTAGTTCTAGTTAGGTTACCATATGTGTAGCTCTTGCGCTATTCACTACATCGTGGTGGATTTCTGCTCTCTACTGTGCACTATTTCATTGTGCTTGCCTCTGTGGAAGCCAGCAATGGTGGTTTCGTCATGTTAGGTTGAGTTAGGCTACGTTTGGTTATGCTGTTTGCCTAGGATGGGATATGCTACTCTGACTTTTGTGCTGTACACTGCTATTCGGCGAATTTCTGCCTTTTACTGTGCCCTAATATGTTCTGCTCAGCCCTGGGGATGTCAGAAATATTTGTTTCATCACGTTATGTTGAGCTACACTACGTTTGGATGCGTTAGGTTATGTCAGGTTTGGTTCGTGCATCTTTAACCTTTGTGCTATGCACTGCAATTGTGTGGATTTCTGCGCTGTACTGTTCTAGCATATCCTGCTAGTATTTGGGAAGGTTTGATATACCGGTCGCGGGATGTCATTTTCCTATAGGTAACGTTAGGTTATGTTACGATTGGTCAAGTTGGGATAGGATACATTTGACTTTTATGGTGTACACTGCAATGTGCGGATACTTGCGCTCTACTATGCTCCAGTATTTTCTGCTTAGATCATGGGAGAACAGCAATGGTCGTCTCGGCACGTTAGATCGATTTACGTTATGTGTGGTTAGGTTAGGTCTGGATAACTACGGTCAGGTTATCTCTGACTTTCGTGGTATGTACTTCCATTCGGAGTATTTCTGCGCTCTAGTCTGCTCTACTATATTCCGCTTGGTCCTGAGGATGCCAGCAATATGGGTCCTGGTACGGTAGGCTGAGTCAGGCTACGCCTCGTTACGTTAGGTTAGGTTAATTTCGGTAAGTGTAGCTTTGACTTTCGTGCTATAAACTATCTTTCGGTGGATTTCTGCGATCGACAGTGCTTCACTATATTCTGCTTGGCCCTGGGGAGGCCAGCAATTGTGGTCGCGGCACTTATGTTTAATTAGGCTACGGTTCGTTAGGTTATGTTAACGTGGGTTGTGTTCGGACAGATATGGCTATTGATCTGTACACTTCGAATCTGTGGATTTGGGCGCTCTACTGTCATCTTATATCTCCTGTCCGACTCTGGCGAGGCCAACAACAGTGGTCGCGGTAAGTTATGTTGAGCTATGCTACGTTGGTCTATGTTACGTTTGGTTAGGTTGGGATAGGATAGTTTGGACCTTTGCGCTATACATTGCTCTATGCGGGTTTCTGCGCTCTGCTGTGTTCTAATATATTCTTATTCGCACTGGGGAGGGCAGCAATGGTGGTCCCGGCATGATTGTTTGAGCAAGGCTACGTTTGCTTAGGTCAGGTTATGACAGGGTAGGCTAAGGTATCTTCGCCTTTTATGCTATTCACTGCAATCCTATGGATTTCTGCGCACTACTGTCGTCCAGTACACTCTGCTTGTCTCTGCGGAGGCCTGCAATAGCGGTCTCGTCATGTTAGGTTGAGTTATGTTACGCTTGGTTATGTTACGTTTCGATAGGTTCGGAGAGGCTACTTTGACTTATACGCTCTACACTGCCATTCGGTGGATTTCTGCGTTCTAATGGGCTCTAATATGCTCTGCATGGTTCTTCGGCGGCCAGTGATGGTGGTCTCGGCCCGTTACGTTGAGTTAGGTTTCGCTACGTTAGGTCAAGTTTTGAGAGCTGGGTTACGATTTCTCTGACGTATGCGCTATACACTGCTATTTAGTGGATCTCTACACTCTACTGTGCTCTAGTATACTCTACTCGACTCTGAGAGGCGAGCAATGGCGGTCGTGGCACAATAGGTTGTGTTAGGCTACTTTTGGTTAGGATTGGTTGGGCTATGTTTGGTTAAGTTGGCTTCAACTTTTATGCTATACACTGCTATACAGTGAAATTCTGCGCTCCACTGTTCTCTGATATGTTCTGCTTGGCTCTGGGGTAGCCAGCTGTGTAGGTCTCGGCTCGTCAGGTTTAGCTATCTTACGTTTGGTTAGGTGAGGTGATGTCTGGTTAGGTTAGGGTATCTATGACTTTTGTGCTATAGATTGCTATTTAGCGGCTTTCCGCGCTGTACTGTGCTCTACTATACTCTGCGCTACTCTGAGGTGGTTAGCAGTACTGCTCGTGACGCGACAGGATTTGTTAGGCTACATTTGGTCATATTACGATGTGTTGGGTTAGAAGAGTGTGGCTTCGACTATTGTGCTATACACTGCTATTCGGTTGATATCTCCGCTCTTCTCTGCTCTGTTATACCCCGCTCGAATCTGGGCAGAGCAGCAGTAGCGGCCGTGGTACCATATGTATTGACATTCTACGTTTCGTTAGGTTACGTAAGGTCCGGTTTGGTGAAGATCACGTTGAATTTTGTGCTATGCGCTCCTATCCGGCGGATTTCTGCGCTCTACTGTGCGGTAGCATATTCTGCTTCGCTCTGGGGTGGCCAGCAATAGTGGTCCCGGCACGCTAGGTTAGGTTATGTTGCGTTTGGTTTTATTACGTTTTGGTGGGTTAGGATAGGGTAGCTTCGACTTGTGCGCTACACACTGCCATTCGTTGGATTTCGGCGCCCTACATTGCTCTACTATACTCTGCTCGACGCTCGGGATGCGAGCAATTGTGTTCCTGGCACGTTAGCTCGAGTCAGGTTACGTTTGGTTAGGTGGGGTTAGGCTACGTTTAGTTAGGGTAGCTCAGGCTTTCGTGATATAGACATAAGTTCGGTGGACTCCTGCCCTACACTGTGCCCTACTCTAATCTGCTAGAACTTTGGGAGGCCGGAAATAGTGGTCCCAGCACGTTACGTTGAGTTTGTCTACGTTAGGTTAGGTTACGTTTGTTTGGGATAGGTTTGGATATCTTTGACTTATCTGCCGTACACTACGATTCTATGGATTTCTACGCCCAGTTCTCCTCTAGTATGTTCTGCTTGGCTCTGAGGAGGCCAGAAATATTGGTGACGGCAGGTTCCGTTGGGTTCGGTTACGTTTGGCAGTCTTAGGATTGGCTAGGCTAAGATGCTTTGACCGTTGTGCCACATTCCGCTTTCGGTGCATTTCTCAGCTCTACTGTTCTCTAACACGCTCTGCTTTGCTCTGGAACGGATAGAAATAGCGGCCGTGCCATGTCAGGTTGAGCTAAGTTACGTTTGGCTAGTATAAGTTAGCATAGGTATGGTTCGGGTAGCATTGATTTTTCTGCGATACACGGCCATTCTATGGTCCTCTGCGCTGTACTCTGCGCTATAACACCCTTTTGTGTGGGTACGGCAAGAATATATGTAGCGGCAAGTTAGGTTGAGTTATGTTACCTTCGGTTAGGCTATGTTTGGTTATGTTTGGCTGGGGTAGCTTAGACTTTTGTCCTATGCACTTCTATTCTGTCTATTTCTGCGCCCCACGTTGTTCTCCTATGCCCTACTTGGTCCTCGTGAGGCCGTTAATAGTGGTCTCGGCACGTTAGCTTAAGTCACGCTACGTTTGGTTAGGTCATGTTAGTCTGGGTTAGGTAGGGATAGCTTTGGCTTACGTAGCATACACTGTTGTTCGGTGGATTTCTGAGTTCCACTGTGCTCCAGCATATTCTGCTTCGGTCTGAGGAGGTAAGTAATAATGGTCTCGGCACGTTAGTTTCAGTTAAGCAACAGTCGGTTGTGTCACGTTTGTCTACGCTAGGATAGAGTAGCTTCGACTATCGTGCTATACAGTGCGGTTCTATCATTTCCGCGTTCTAATCTCCTCTAACGTGTTCTGCTTGTGACTGGGGATGGCAGCAAACGTGCTCTTGGCACGCTAGGCTGAGTTTGGTTGCGCTTGAGTATGTTACGTATGGCTACGTTAGGATGGGCTAGCTTCGACTGTTGTGCTATGCACTGAGCTTCTATGGATCTCCACGCCCTACTCTCCTCTATTATGTTCTGTTTGGTTCTGGGATGGCCAGCAATAGCGGTGGCGGCGCGTTACGTGGAGGTTGGTTACGTTTGGATTTCTTACGTTTGGTTAGGTTAGGATAGGGTAACTTTGATTTTTGTGCTGTACGCTGCAATTTGGTGGACTTCTACGATCTACGTTGCTCTACTATACCCTATTCGACCCTGGGGTTGCCATCAATGGTGTCCGCGGCACGTTAGTCTGTGTTAAGTTGCGTTTGGTTATGTCACGCTTGGTTATGTTATGTTACCGTAGCTTCTACTTTTGTGCTATACACGGCTATTCCGTGGATTCCTGCCCTACACTCTGCTCGACTGTAATCTGTTAGGCTCTGTGGTGGCGAGCAATAGTGGCGGCGGCACGTTAGGTAGAGTTTCGTTACGTTTGGCAATGTTAAGGTATGTCGGGTTAGGACAGTGTAGATATGACTTTGGCGCTACACACTTCTGTTAGGTGGTATTCTCCGCCCTACTGTTCTCATACGTGTCCTGCTTTGCTCTGCGGAGGCCAGAAATTGTGGCCGCGGCACGTTAGGTTGTTTCATGTTACGTTCGATTGGGTAACGTTAGAATGGTTTATGTATGGATATCTTTGTCCTTTCTGCTATACACTGCCATTCTGTAGAGCTCTACGCTCCACTCTTCTCTAATATGTGATGCTTGGCGATATGGCGGTCAGCAGTAGTGGTCTAGGCACTTTAACTTGTGTTAAATTATGTTTGGTTGTGTCACGTCTGGTTAGGTTAGGATATGGTTACTTTGCCCTTTTTGCTATGCGCTGCTAATCACTGGATCCCTTCGCTCTTCGTTGCTCTACTATGCTCTACTTGACTCTGGCGATGCGAGAAATAGTGGTCGTGGCACGATAAGCTTTGCAAGGCTACGTTCGGAAATGTGACAATTGGTCAAGTTAGGAACTGGTAGTTTTTACTTTTGTGCTATACACCGCCATTCGGCGGATTTTTACGCACTAAATTTCCCTGCTATACTCTGTAAGATTCTGTGGAGGTCAGTAATAGTTGTCTCGGCTCGTCAGGCTGCGGTATGCTACGTTTGGTTAGGGTGCGTTGGTTTGGGTAAGGTTTGGATAGCTTTGACCTTCGTGGTATAAACAGGTTTTCGGAGGATCACTGCGCTCTACTGCGCTGTAATATACTCTGATATGCTCTGGGGAGGCCAGCAATAGTGACCTTGGTACGCTAGGTTGAGTTATGTTACGCTCCGCTTGGCTAGGTTGGATAGGTTTCGTAAGGATTGCTTTGACCTTTGTGTTGTACGCGAATATTCGATGGATTTCTGCCCCCAGCTGCGCTATAAAATGTTCTGCGGCACTCTGGGGAGGACAGCAATTGTGGTCTCGCCTAGATAGGTTTAGTTATGCCACGATTGGTTAGGTTAAGTTAGGTCAGTTAAGGTTATGATGTCTTTGCTTTTGTGTTAGGTACTCCTATTTTTGGCATTCTAAGTTCTACGTTGCTCGAAGATACTCTAGTCGACTCTGGGGAGGCCAGCAGTTGCGGCCGTTGCACGATAGTTTCAGATATGTTACGTTGGTTATGATGGCTTTGACTTCTGTGCTATACGCTGCTAAACGTTGAATTCCTGAGCTCTTCTGTGCTCTAGTACGTTTTGCATGGCTCTGTGGAGGCCAGAAACGGTGGTGTCGGCATGCAAGGTTGAGTTATACAGATATGTTACGTTGGTTATGATGGCTTTGACTTCTGTGCTATACGCTGCTAAACGTTGAATTCCTGAGCTCTTCTGTGCTCTAGTACGTTTTGCATGGCTCTGTGGAGGCCAGAAACGGTGGTGTCGGCATGCAAGGTTGAGTTATGTTACGTTTGGCTGTGTAATGTATGGTTAGGTTATGCCAGGGTAGCTTCGACTTTTGTGGTATACGCTTCTATTCGGTGGACTTCTGCCCTCTGCTGTGCTCTAATATGCTCTGCTTGGCTTTGGTGAGGCCAGCAATTTTGGCCTCTGCCTCAGCAATTGCGGCATCGGCGCGTTAGGTTGAGTTAGGTAACATTTGGATAGATTACTAAAGGATTGACCTTGCATTTGAGCTACACACTGCTATGCGGATCATTTCTGCGATCTACTGTGCTCTAGTATGTTCTGCTTGGCTCTGGTGTAGTCAGCAATATTGGTGTAGGTCTGTTAGGTGGAGTTTGGTTACCTTTGGCTGTCCTATGCTTGTTTGGGTTAGGCTGAGGCAACTTTGTCTTTCGTACTGTACACTGCGCTTCGGTGGATTTCTTCGCTCTACTGTGATCTAATATGCTCTGCTTTTCTCTGGGGAGGCAAGAAATAGGGGTCGCGGCGCGATAGGCAGAGTTAGGTTACGTTATACTACGTATGGATTGGTTACGTTGGGTTGTGTTAGGTTAGGATAGTTTTGACTCTTGTGCCCAACACTGACGTTCTATTCACTTCTGTGCTCTACCGTGCTATACCATATGCCGCTTGTCTCTGGGGACGTCAGCAATGGTGCCAGCGGCGCGTTAGTTTGAGTTGTGTTATGATCGTTTATGCTAGATTAGGTTAGGTGTGGTCAGGGTTCCCTCGTCTTTTGTTCTATTCACTGCAATGTGGTCGATCTCTAAGCTCTACTCTGCTCCATCATATTCTGCTTGGCTCTGTGGAGGCCAAAACAGTGGACCCGCCACTTTAGGTTGAGCTTCGCTACGTTTGGTTGTGTTACGTTTGGTTAGGTTAGGAAAGGAGAGATCTGGCTTTCGTGCTACACACTGCTATGAGGAGGATTTCTGTGCTCTACTGTGATCTAGTGTGTTCTGCTTGGCCCTGGGGATACCACCAGCAGAGGTCTCGGCACGTTAGCTTGAGTAAGCCAACGTTCGCTTAGGCTACGTTAGCTTCGTTTAGCTTCTGTTGGTTTTGACTTTCGTGGTATAAACTTATATTCGGTGGATTTCTGCGCTCTACTAAGCTCTGTTCGGCTTGGGGAAGGCCGGCAATAGCTGCCGCGGCTACATAGGTCGTGTTAGGTTACGTTTGTGTATGTTACGATTGGTTAAGCTTGTAGAGGATAGCTTCGACTTTCGTGATATGCACTGTTGTTTGGTTTACTCCTGCGTCCTGCCGTGTTCTAACGTATTCAGTTCGGCTCCGGGACAGCCACCAATAGTGGTTTCGGCACGTTGCGCTGGTTTGGGCTACATTTGAATATGTTATGCTTGGAGAGGTTAGGTTTGGGTATCATTGACTTTTGTGCTTTACGCTGCAATGCGGCCGTTTTCTGCGCTCTACTGTGCTCTAGCATATTCTGCTTCGCTCTGGCAGTGCCACAGGTAATGATCATGGCACGTTAGGTTGAGTTATGTTACGTTTAGTCGTGTTAGGCTGGGATAGGTTTGGTCGGGCTATCATTGATTTTTGAGCTTTTAACTGCAATGCGGTATATTTATACGCTCTACTTTGTTTTAGCATACGCTGCTTGGCTCTGCAGAGGACAGAAATATTGTTCTCGGCACGTTAGGTTGAGATGAGATACGTTTGGATGTGTTACGTTTCGCAAAGTTAGGACAGGAAGGATCTGACTTTTAAGCGATCTCTGCTTTCTGCTCTATCCTAATATGTCCTACTCGGTTCCCGGGAGGCCAGAAATGGCGGTAGCGTCACGTTAGTTCGAGATAGGTTCCGTTTGGTTATGTTAGATTAGTTTGGGTCAAGTTACGATAGCTTCGACTTTTCTGCTATACACTGCCATTATATGGGCTCTTGCGCTCTACTCTCCTCTATTGCGTTCTGCCTGCCGGTGCTGGGGCCAGCTACAGTGGTCTAGGAACGTTAGATAGGATTTGGATGCGTTTGGTTCATTTAAGCTTGTTGAAGTTTGTGTAGGGTAACTTTGACTATTGTGCTATACACTGCTATTCGTTGAATTTCTGCGCTCTACACAGCTCTACTATACCCTGATCGACCCTCAGGCGCTACCAATAGTGGTTGTGAGACGATTGGTTGAGTTAGGTTGCGTCTGGTTAGGCTAGGTTGAGTAATGTTCATTTATGGTGGCTTCGACTGTTGTGCTGTACACCGCATTTCGATGGACTTCTGCGCTCTACTGTGCTGTGATATGCTGTGCTTGGCCCCGGGGAGGCCAACAGTTGTGGTCTTGGCACGTCAGGATGTGCTAGGTTACGCTTGGTTAGGTTACGCTTATTTGGGTTAGACTTGGATAGTTACGACTTTCTTGGCATAGACTGTTTTTCGGTTGATTCCTGCACTCTACTCCGCTCTACTATGCTCTGCTCGACCCTGGGGAGGCCAGCAATACTGGTGGCGGCACGTTAAGTTTAGTCAGATTACGTTTGGTTGGGGTAGGTTCGGTCAGGTCAGATTAGTATAGCTTCGACTTTTGTGCTGTACACCGCTATGCGGTGGATCTATGCGCTCAACATTGCTCTACTATACTCTGCTCGATTCTGCGGAGGCGAGCAATAGTGGCAGTGGTGCGTTAGGTTGAGTTAGGATTCGCTTGGTTTGGATAGGTTGTGTTCAATTTGGTTAGGATGGCTTTGACTTTCGTGCTGTGCAATGCTGCTCGGTGGATATCTGTGATATGCTGTGCTGTACTGCATTCTGCTTGGCTATGGAGAGGCGAGGGCAATGGTCGCGCCCCGTTATGTTGAGATATGCAGGCTTAGGTTAGGTCAAGCTGTGTCACGATATGCTAGGTTATCTACGGCTTTCGTGCTACCCACTACAGTGCCGTCGATTTCTGCGCTATACATTGCTCTACAATACTCTGCTCGACTTCGGGCATGCGAGCAATGGTGCTAGTGGCACGTTAGGTTGTGTTATGCTACTTTTGCGTAGGATAGGTTAGGCTAAGTTCGGTTAGTGGAACCTCCACCTTTCGTGCAACACACTGTTATCTGGTTTATTTCTGTGATTCACTCTGCCCTACTATATTCTGCATGGATCTGTGGGTGCCAGAAGCAGTTGTCGCCGGACATTACGTTGAGATCAGCTACGTTTGGCTAGGTTAGGTTATGTCAGGTTAGGTCAGGATGTCTTTAGCGTTTGTGCTATTCACTGCAATGCTGTGGATTTCTGCGAACTGCTGTCATCTAGTACACTCTGCTTGCGTCTGCGGAGGCCAGCAATATTGGTCTAGTTTTGTCAGGCAGAGTTGGGTTGTGCTTGGTTATGTCACTTTTGGCTTCGTTGGGACAGGCTGCTTTGACTTTAGTGATTTACGCTGCTATTCCGTGGATTTCTGTGATCCGCTGTGCTCTACTTCATTCTGCTTGGCTATGGGGACACCAGGGACTGTGGTTGCGGCACATTATGTTGAGTTATACTGCGTTTGGTTTGGTTAAGTGGGCTCTGGTTATGCTAGGATATCTACGGCTTTTGTGCCATTAATTACAATGCGGGGGAGTTCTGCGCACTACTGTGCCCTAGTACACGCGGCGTGTCTCTGTGGACGCTTGCAATAATGTCCTCGTCATGTTATGTTGTTCTAGGTTGCGTTTGGTTATGATAAGTCTTGTTACGTTATGATAGGCTGCTTTGACTTTTGCGCTATACACTGTTGTTCGGTAGATTCTTGCCAACCACTGTGCTCTAATATGTCCGGCTTGTCCCTGGGGTGGCCAGCAACAGCTGTCTCTGCACGTTAGGCCGTGTTATGTTACGTTTCGTTGGGTTAGGATAGGACATCTTCGACTTTTGTGGTATTCACAGTTTCTACGCTCTGCTGTGCTCCAGTATATTCTGCTTGTGTCTGTGGAGTCCAGCAACAATTGTTTCATCACGTTATGTTGAGTTACACTTCGCTTGGGTGGGTAAGGTTTCGTTAGTTTAGGTTAGGGTATCTTCCACCTTTCTGCTTTTCACTGCAATGCGGTGGATTTCGGCGCTCTACTGTGCTCTGGTATATTTTGTTGGGCTCTAGGGAGGCCAGATATAGTGGACGCGTGACATTATGCTGAGTTAGGGTACATTTGGTTGTGATACGATTTGTTATGTGAGGATAGTATAGATACGACTCTTGTGCTATACAGTGCAATGCGGTCGATTTCTGCGCTCTGCTGTGCTCTAGGGTATTCTACTTGGATCTGGGGAGGCCAGCATTAGAGGTCTCGGCGCGTTAGTTTGAGTTTAGCTACGTTTGCGTGTGTTACGTTTGGTTAGGTTAGGACAGAGTAGCTTAGACTTTTGTGCCATGCGCTGCTACTAGGTGGAGGTTTGCCCTCTGCTGTGCTCTAACATCAACCGCTTCTCATTGGGTCTGCCAGTATTTATGGTCTCGGAACGTTAGGCTTAGTTAGTTTTCAGCTCGTTGGTCTATGTTAGGAAGGTTTGGTTAGGATTTCTATGACCTTTGATTTATACACTGCTATTCGGTGCATTTCCGCGCTCAACGTTTCTGTACCATACTCTGCCCGACTCTTGGGAGGAGAGCTGTTGCGACCGTTGCACGTTAGTTTGAGATAGTTTACGTTTGGTTTGATTATGCCAGGCAATGTTTCGGTTAGGGTAGCATTGACTTTCGTTCTATACACTATTATTTACTGGATTCCTGTGATCGTGTGTGCTCTTTTATACTGTGCATGGCTTCAGGGACGCCTGCAGCAGTGGTCGCGGCACGTTACCTTGAGTCCTGCCAGCTTCCGTTATGTTAGGTTAGGTCAGGATATATTATGATATATTCGACTTTTGTGGTATTCGCTTCAATGCGGAGGATTTCTGAGCACCGCTGTGCCCTGACACCTTCTTCTTGTCTCTGTGGTGGCCTGCAATTTTGTTCTCGTCATGTTAGGTTTAGCCAGGCAACGATTGGATATGTTCCGTTTGGCTAGTTTAGGAGAGTCTATCTTGACTTTTGTGCTACACACTGCTATTGTTCGAACTTCAACGCTCTAATGTGTTCTAGTATACTCTGCTTGGCCCTTGGGTGGCCAGTAGTTGTGGTCTCGGCACGTTATGCTGTGTTAGGCAACGCTTGGGTGGGTTCCGCTTGAGGAGGTTAGGATGGCATACTTTAAACTTTTGGGGTATACACTGCTATCCGCGGGTTTCTGAGCTCTACAGTTTCCTAATATTTTCTGCTTGGCTCCGGGGTTGCAAGCAATAGTGGTCGCGTCACGTTAGCTGTAGGTAGGTTACGTTCGGTTATGTTAGGTTAGTTTGAGTCAGGTTACGGTGGCTTCGACTTTTCTGCTATACACTGCCATTATATGGGCTCCTGCGCTCCATTGTCCTCTGTTATTCTCTGCTTGTCTCTGTTGAGGACAGCAATAGTGGTCGCGGATAGTTAGGTTGTGTTAGATTACGTTCAGTCGTGTTAGGCAATTTTGGGCTGGGTAAAGATAGCTTTGGCTTTTGCGCTGTACATTGAAATCCAATCCACTTCCACGCACTCCGGCTCTCTAGTATATTCTGCTTGGTCCTGGGAATGCCACCAATAGTGTTCGCAGCACGTTACGTTGTGGTAGGCTACGTTTGCTTATGTTACGTTTGCTTGGGTTAAGTTTTAATATATATAACTTTTGTGGCATACACTGCGATTCTATTTATTTCGGCACCCTACTGTCCTCTTGTAAGTTCTGCTCGACTCTCGGGAGGCCAGCAATTGTGGCGCGGTACGTTAGTTTGAGTTATGTTACGTTTGGTCATGTCAAGATTGGATACACTAGGATAGGGCAGCTCTTGTGGTATACACTGGTGTTAAGTGGGCTTCTGCTGTCTAGTGCGCTCTAGTATGTTCTGTGTAGCTCTAGGGATCGCAGCAATAGCGGTCTCGGCACGTAATGTCGAGGTGTGCAGAGATTGGCTAGGTTAGATTAGGTCAGATAAGGTTCGGATTTCTTTGACATTTATGCTATACACTGCAATGCGGTTACTATCTGCGCTCTGCCGTGCTCTAGCATATTCTGCTCGGTTCTGTGGAGGCCAGAAAGTGTGGTCACGGCGCGTTGTGTTCAGATAGCGTACGCGTGTTCATGTTACGTTTTGCTAGGTTTGGATACGTTAGCATCGACTTTTGCGCTATACACTGCTCTTCGGTGGATTTCCGCTTTCTAGTGTGCTCTAGTATGTTCCGCTTGGCTCTGGGAAGGCCTGCAATACTTTTCTCGTCACGCTACGTTTTGTTACACTACGTTTGTGTAGGTTAGGTTTGGTGAGCTTAGGTCAGAGTATGTTCGACTTTTGCGTCATACATTACAACGAGGTGGACTTCTGCGCTCTTCTGTGCTGTAGTCTGCTCTGCTTGGCGTAGGGGAGGCCAGCAATAGTGGTCACAGCGCGTTAGGTTCAGATGTGATGCCTATGTTTATGTTACGTTAGGTTAGGTTTGGACAGCGTAGCCTTGATTTGTGCGCTATGCACTGCTGCTCGGTGGATGTATGCCTTCTAGTGTGCTCTAGTATGATTTGCTTGGCCCCACGGATGCCACCAATTGCTGTCGCGACACGTTATGATGAGTTACACTACGTTTGGTTAGGATCGGTTGTGTCATGTCAGGTTAGGGTATCTTTGACTTCTGTGGCATATACTGCAATGCGGTGGATTTCTGAGATCCACTGTGCTCTAGTACATTCTCCTTGTCTCTGTGGTGGCCAGAAATAGCTGTCTCATCATGTTAGGTTGAGTTATGATACATTTGGGTATGTTGCGTTTGGATAGGTGAGGATAGGCTACTTCTACTTTGATGCTATACACTGCCATCCCGTGGATTTCTGCGCTCTAATGCGCTCTAATATGCTCTGCCTGGCTCTGAAAATGACACCAATAGCTGTCGTGGCACGTTATATTGGGTTAGGCTACGTTTGGCTAGGCTGGGATATGCCAGGTTAAGTCAGGCTATCCTCGACTTTTGTGCTATTCGTTGCAATTCGGTTGATTCCAGCGCTCCAAATTGCACTACCATACTCTGCTCGACTCTGGAGAGGCCAGCAATAACGTTCTCGGCACGAGAGGTTGGGTTACGTTATGTTTGGTCACGTTACGTTTGGTTTGGTTGGAGAGGATAGGTTTGACTTTTCTGCAATACACTGCCATTATATGGGCGTCTGCGCTGTACTCTCCTCTAGTATATTCTGCTTGGCTCTGGGGAGGCCAGCAATAGTGGTCTCGGCACTTTAGGTTGGGTTACGTTGCGTTTGGTTGTGTTACGTTTGGCTAGGTTAGGGTAGGATAACACTGACTTTTGTGCAACACACTGCTATTCGCTGGATTTCGGAGCTCTACTCTGCACTATTATACTCCGTTTGGTCCTGGGAAGGCCAGCAATAGCGGCCGCGGCGCGTTAGGTTGAGTTAGGTTACGTTCGGTTATGTTTGGTTTGTTTGGGCTAGGATAACGTATCTCTGACTATTCTACTTTACACTGAAATGCGTTGGATTTCTGCGCTCTACTGTGCTCTAGTATGTTCTGCATGGCTCTGTGGATGCCAGTAACAGTGGTCTCGGCACGTTACGTTGAGATAGGTTACGTTTGGTTTGGTTACGTTGTTCTTGGTTAGGTTTAAATGGCTTCGACTTTTCCGCTATACGCTGCGATTCTAGGGATCTCTGCGCTCCGCTCTCCTCTGTTATGCTCTTCTCGTTCATGTGGAGGAAAGCAATACTGGTCACCGATAGTTGGGTTGAGTTATACTACGTTTGGCTTTGTGACGATTGGCTACGTTAAGGTAGGATGGCTTCAACTTTTGTGCTATACACTGTAATTCTACGGATTTCTGCGCTATACTCCCCTTTAATGTGCTCTGCATGTCTCCGTGGATTGCAGCAATAGACGTCTCGTCACGTTAGATTGAGTTATGTCACGTCTGGTTGCGTTACGCGTGGTTAGGTCAGGAGAGAGTATCTTTAACTTTTGTGCTATATACTGTTATTCCACGGCTATCTGTGCTCTACTGTTCACTAGTATGTTCTGCTTGGCCCTTGGGAAGCCAGAAGTTGTGACCTCGGCACGTTACAGTGAGTTCGGCTGGGTTTGGTAATATCAGGTTTTGTCTCGTTTGGAGAGGATAGCTTCGATTTATGCGTTATACACTGCCATTCGGTGAATTTCGGCCCTCTATGTTGCTCTAATACGCTCTGCTTGGCGTTGGGTATGCTAGCAAAAGTGCTCCCGGTACGTTAGTTTGAGTTAGGTTCGTTAGATTAGGAGAGGTTACGTTAACTTCGCTGAGGTTAGCTGTGACTTTCGTGCTGCACACTGATTCTCGATGGCTTTCTGGGCTCTGCTTTGCTCTACTATATTCTGCTTGGCCCTGGGGCGGCCAACAGCGGTGGTCTCGTCACGTTCGCTTTTGTTGCGTTACGTTTGGTTATGTTAACATTGGTTATGCTAAGATAGGGTAGCTTCGACTTTTGTGCTATACACTACTATACTGTGGATTTCTGATATCTACTGTGCCCTAGTATGTTGTGCTTGGCTCTAGGGAGGCCGGCAAAGGTGGCCATGCCACGTTAGGTTGGATAAGGTTACGTTTGGTTACGCTACGATTGGTGAGATTAGGGTAGGTAGGTTCTGACACTCGTGCTATAATCGGCTATTCGGAGGATTTCTGTGCTCTACTGTGCTCTATTGTTTTCTGCTTAACCCTGTGGAGGCCAGAAATAGTGTCCACAACCCGGTAGTTTGAATTCGGTTACTTTCGTCTATGTCACGTTTGGTTAGTTTAGGATACGGTAGCTCTGAATTATGTGCTATACACTGATGTACTATGGATTTCTGAGCTCTACTCTCCTCTAATATGTCCTACATGGCTCTGTGGAGGGTAGCGATAGACGTCACGCCACGTTGTGTTGGGTTAGGGTACGCTTGGTTACTTTACGCATGGTTCGGTTACGATAAAATAACTTCGGCTCGTGTCTTATGAGCTGGTATATGGTGGACTTCTGCGCTCTGCTGTGCTCTAATGTTTTCTGTTAGTCTCTGTGGACGCCAGCAGTAGTGATCATTGCACATTATGTTTAGTTAGGTTACGCTTCGTTGGATTAGATTTTACTAGGTCCGGTTAGGATAGCTTCGACTTTCGTATTGCACACTGCTATTCGATGGATGTCTGAGCAACGTTGTGCTCTAATACATTCCGCTTGGCAGTGTGGAGGCCAGCAATAGCGGTCGCGGCTCGTTGGGTCGAGTTACATTATGTTTGGTTCGTGACGATTGGTTATGTTAGGGTATGAGAGCTACGACATGAGAGCTATACACTACTGTTGGGTGGATTTCTGCGGACCACACTGCTCTAATATTAACTGCTTGGCTCCGTGGAGGCCAGCAATAGTGTTCTCGGCACGTTAGGTTTAGTTATGCAATGTTTCGTTAGGATGGGCTTTGCTACGTTCAACTAGCGTAGCTCCGACTATCGTAGTATTCGCTCCTATTTGGCGGATTTCCGCGCAACACTGTGCTCTGATATATTCCGCCTGGCCCTTTGGAGGCCAGCAACAGAGGTCGCTGCATGTTTGTTTTTGTCATGTTACGCTTGGTTATGTGACGTTTGGTTATGTTATGGAAGGATGACTTTAACTTTTGTGCTATACGCTCCTATTCCTTGGATTTCTGCGCTCTAGTGTGCTCTAACATGCTCTGCTTGGCTCCACGGGGGCCACAAATAACGGTCGCCTCACCACATGCTGTGCTAGACTACGATTGGTTAGGTTAGGTTAGGTCATGTTTGGTTAGGAAATCTTTGACTTTTGCGCCATATAATGCTATGCTGAGTATTTCTACGTTCTGCTGTGCTCTAGTATACTCTGCTTGGCTCTGTGGAGGCCAGCAGTAGTGTCCTCGGTATGATAGTATGACTTATGTTATTTTCGGTTAAGTTACGTTTATTTATGTTAGGATGCGATAGCCTCGACTTCTGTGCTATACATTGCTGTCCGGTGGGTTACTTCTTTCGACTGTGCCCGAATGCGTTCTGCTTGGTTCTGGAGATTCCAGCAATATCTGCCTCATCACGTTAAGCTGTGATACGCTACGCTCGGATAGGTTAAGTTCGGACAGGTTAGGATACGTTACCTTTCGCACTTGCGTTTTGCACAGCAGTGCGGTGTATTTCTGCGCCCCACTGTGCTTTATTATATTCTGCTCGGCTCTTGGGAGGCCAGAGGTAGTGTTCGTGGGACGTTATGTTGAGTTAGGTTACGTATACTTATGTTACCTTCGGTTAGGTTAGGATAAGGTAGACTAGTCTTTTGTGCCATACACTGCTATTCGGTGGATTTCTGGTTTCGACTGTGCTGTAACATATTCTACCCGGCACAGCGGACACCAGCAAAATTGGTCTCGTCACTTTTGTGCTGTGCACTGCAGTGCGGTGGATTTCTGCGCTCTACTGTGCTGTAGTATATTCTGCTTGGCCCGGGAGGCCAACATTAGTGGCCTCGCACGGTAGGTTGAGCTATGCTACGTTCGGTTGTGTTACGTTTGGGAGGTTAGGACAGGATAGAATAGACTTTAATACCATACACTCCTATCCGCGGATGTCTGCGCTCTACTGTGTTCTAATACCCTCTGCTTGGGTCTTTGGCGGCCAGCAATATTATTCTCGGCACGTTAGGCTGAGTTAATCTACGTCTGGTCAGGTTTGGCTAGGTTTAGCTTGGCCAGGTAACTTAGACTTTCGCGCTATACGCGGCTATTCGGTGTATTCCTGCGCAGTGCTGTGCTCCACTAAACTATGCTTAGCCCTCGGAATGCCAGTAGTACTTGCCTCGGCACGTTAGGCTGGCAAAGTTACGTTTCGTTAGGTCTAGATTCGAAGGCTTTGTTAGGATTTCTTTGACTTTTGTGCTACACACTGCTATTC
>NW_016926448.1:47768-48867 GCF_001483705.2 Eufriesea mexicana
GGTCGTGGAACGACTGGTTGGGTTAGGTTACGCTTGGCTGTGTTACGTATGGCTATGTTAGGATAGGCTTCTTTGACATTTGTGTATGCACTGTTATTACGTCGATTTCTTTGCTCTAGTGCGCTCTAATATCCTGTGCTTGGCACAGGCGTGGCCAGTAATAGTGGTCTCTGCACGTAAGATTTCGTTAGGTTACGTTTCGTTTGGTTAGGTTAGCGCGGTTGGGTAAGGATAACTACGTCTTTTGTGCTATACATTACAATGCGGTGGATACCTGCCCTCCGATATGCTGTAGTATATTTTCCATGGCGCTGGGGTGGCCAGCAATAGCGGTCTCCGCTTGTTAGGGTGAATTCTGCTACCATTGGTTATGTTGCGTTCCGTTTGGTTAGGATAGGATAGTTTATACCTTTGTGCCATGCACTGCCATGCGTGGATATTTGCGCCTTACTGTGTTCCAATATTTTCTGCATGGCTCTGGCGAGGCCAGCAATAGTGGTCGCGGTACGATAGGTTGCGATATGCTTCGTTCGTATGGGTCAGCTTATGTCATGTTGGGATAGGGTATCTTCGACTTTTGTGCTGTACACCGCAATGCGGTGGATTTCTGCGCTCTACATTGCTCTACTATACACTGCTCGACCCTGGGGATTCGAGAAATTGTGTTCGTGGTTCTTTATTTTGAGTTAGGTTATGTTTGATTTGGATACCTTTGGTTTCTGTACTATTCACTGCAATGCGTTGGATTTCTATGTCCTACTGTGCTCTAGTTCATTCTGCTGACCTGTGTGCACGACACCAATAGTGGTCAGGTCACTTTGGATTGAGCTATGCTTTGTTTGGGCTTGTTACGTTTGGCTAGGTAAGGATAGGCTACCCTGATCTTTGCGGTCTTCACTGCTATTCGGTTGATTTCGGCGCTCTAATGTGCTCTAATGTGCTCTGCCTGACTCTGAGGAGGCCAGCAATGTTGGTCTCGCCAAGTTAACTTTAGATACACCACGTTTGGCTGGATACGGTGTCTACGGTTTATGTCAAGAAATGTTTGTCTTTTGTGCAATACACTGCAATGAGTTCGATTTCTGCGCTCTGCTGTGCT
>NW_016926449.1:0-304 GCF_001483705.2 Eufriesea mexicana
ATTACAATTCTACAGTATCTGGTTGGAAAATTCAATTTTATTAACATTTTCGAATAATATCGTTGTGTGCTTACTTTCTTGAATAAATAAGGGGGAAAGATACTATTGCCGTGCTATAGCCATTACAATGCCATAGAATCTGCCTCGAAAATGCAACTTTATTTACATTTTCCACTAACATCGTGGTGAGGTAACTTTCTTGCATAAATACGGAGGAAAGATTCTATTGGCCAGCTATGGCCATTGCAATTCTATAGTATCCGGATGGAAAATTCAGGTTCATTGACATTTTCGATTAATATCG
>NW_016926449.1:354-674 GCF_001483705.2 Eufriesea mexicana
GGCGTGCAATAGCCATTGCAATGCTAGAGAATCTGTCTGGAAAATGTAATTTTATTGACATTTTCGTCTAATATCGTGGTAAGCTAACTTTCTTGTATAAATAAGGGGGAAAGATACTATTGCCGTGCTATATCCATTGCAATTCTATAGAATCTGCCTCGAAAATTCAATTTTAATAACAATTTCGACTAATATCGTTGTGTGCTAATTTTCTTGTATAAATTAGGAGGAAAGATACTATTGCAGTGCTATAGCCGTTACAATGCTTTTGAATCTGCCTCGAAAATTCAACTTTATTGACATTTTCGAATAATATCGTG
>NW_016926450.1:0-1822 GCF_001483705.2 Eufriesea mexicana
AACCAAACCTACCTACCCAAACCTGACCGAACGTGACCTGACACAGACTTACGTGCCGAGACGACATTTACTGGCCTCCCCTGAGCCAAGCAGTACATATTACAGCACAGTAGAGCGCAGAAGGGTATCGAGAAGCCGTTTATAGCACAGAAGTTAAAGCTATACCTTCCTGACCAAACCAACCGAAATATAACCAAACGTAAACTAGCTCAACCTGACGAGCCGCGACCACTACTTCTGCTCTCCACAGAATCGAGCTGGGTATAGTAGAGCTATGTAGAGCGCAGCAATCCACTCTATAGCAGTGTATAGCACAAAAGCCATGCATACATTTCTCTAACCAAACCAAACGTAACGCTACCGAGCGTTACATAGATATACCTAACGTGCCGGGACCACGATTGCTGGCCTCCCCAGACACAAATAGAGCGTATTAGAGCACAGTAGAGCACAGAAATCCACCGAATAGCTGTGTATAGCACAAAAGGCAGATTTATCCTATCCTAACCTTGAAAAGCGTAACATAATCAAACGCTACGTAGCCCAACCTAACATGCCGAGACCACTACTTCTGGCAACCACAGTGTCGAGAAGAGTATTGTAGAGCAATGTAGAGCGCAGATATACACCGAGTAGCAATGCATAGCACAAACGTCAAGGCTACCCTATCCTATCCTGATCAAACGGAACGTAACCAAGCGTAAACGTAACACAATCTAACGTGCCGAGACCACCATTGTTGCTCTCCCCACAGCCACGCGGAATATGTTAGAGCACAGTGGAGCCGCAGAAGTCCGTCGAATAGCAGTGTGTAGAACGAAAGGCTAAGCTTCCCTATCCTAATCTAGCCAAACGTACCATAACCGATAGTAGCATAACTCAACTTAAATCCGTGAGAACACTATTGCGGGCATGCCCGAGCCAAGCAGAATACACTAGACCACAGTGGAGCGCAGATATCCGCCGTATTCTTGTGTATAGCACAAAAGTCAAAGGTACCCTAACACAACCTGACCTAACCTATTTTAATCCAACACGGCCTAACTGTACATAACGTGCCGCTTGCACTGCTTCTGACATCCCAAGGCCAGGAAGAGTATAATAAAGCACAGTAAATTGCAGGTATTCACCGAACAACAGTGTATAGTACGAAAGTCAAATCGGCCATTAACTAACTGTACCTAACCTAACCTAAGAGAACGTAACAAAACGTAACGTACCGCGATCATCACTGCTGAACTCCCCGTAGTCGAACAGAGTATATCAGAGCACACTAGGTGGAAGACATGCACCGAATTGCAGTGTGAAACACAAAGGCAATCCTACATCGTCTTAACCGCACCAGACTTATCATAACAGAACGCAGAATAACGCAACCTAACGTACCGAGACCAGTGCTTCCGGCTACCACAGAGCTAAGCAGAATGTACCAGAAAAAAGTAGAGCGCAGATATCCACCGCATTGCTGTGTGTAGCACAATGGTCAAATTTATCCGAACCTAATAGGGCCCAACCAAACCTAACCAAACGTTGTGTAGCGCAACTTAACGTACCGAGTTCGATATTGCTGGCCCGTCCACAGTCGAAAGGGGCAGATTAGAGCACGGTAAAGCGTAGATATCCATCGAATAACTGTGTATAGCAGAAAAAGCAGAGATAAACTATCTTAACCTAGCCAAGCGAAACACATCCAAAAGTAAACTAACTGCACCTAACATGCCGCCACCACTATTTCTGGCATCCCCTGCGGCCAGAAGATTATAGCACAGCAATGTAGAGCGCAGAAATCCACCGAGTAGCAGTGTATGGCACAAAAGGCAAA
>NW_016926451.1:0-631 GCF_001483705.2 Eufriesea mexicana
CTAATCGCCAATCTGTGACAGCATATAGATTTTTAGTAGACTTATTCTCTGGCAAGTAGATGGAGGTACTTGCCATTGGATTGAAGGCGTTTGGCGATCTATTCGCCAAGCTATATCAGCTTAAAGATTTTGAATAGACCCATTCTCTGGCAACTAGGTGGCTGTACTTGCCATTGGATTGAAGGCGATGTTTGACCTATTCACCAATCTAATACAGAATATAGATCTTGAATAGATATATTATCTGGAAAGTAGGTACCTGTACTTGTCATTGGATTGAAGGCGTTCGGCGATCTATTCGCCATGCTATAACAGGTTATAGATTATGAATAGAGTTATTCCTTGGCAAGTATCTGGCTGTACTTGCCATTGAATTGCAGGCGATAGGCGATCAGCTGTAACAGATTATAGATTTTGAATATACCTAATCCCTGGCAAGTAGATGCCTGTACTTGCCATTGGATTGAAGGCGCGAGGCGTTCTATTCACCAAGCTATGACAGATTATACATTTTGAATAGACATATTCTCTGGCAAGTAGATGGCTCTACTTGCAATTCGATTGAAGTCGTTAGCCGATCTGTTTACCAAGCTATAACAGGTTATAGGTTTTGAATAGACCTATTCTCTGG
>NW_016926452.1:0-250 GCF_001483705.2 Eufriesea mexicana
CTTATGCGAGGAAGGCAGCTCACCAGGATATTTGTCGATAATGTGAATAAAATTGTATTTCCCATCCAGATATTAAAGCTTTGCAATGCCTAGGGCACGCCAACAGATTGTTTCCGCCTTATTTACGCAAGAAAGATAGCTCACCACAATTTTAGTCAAAATGTCATAAAATTGAGTTTTTCAGCCAGATTCTAAAGCATTGCAATGGCTACAGCTCGCCAATAGAATCTTTCTTCCTTGTTTATGAAAG
>NW_016926452.1:296-546 GCF_001483705.2 Eufriesea mexicana
AAAATGTCAATAAAATTGAATTTTCCAGGAGTATTCAATAGCATTGCAAATGCTAAAGCACGCCAGGAGATCCTTTCCTCCTCATTTATGCAAGAAAGTTCGCTCGCCACGATATTAGTCGAAAATGTCAACAAAATTGAGCTTTCTAGCCAAATTCTATAGCAGTGCGACGGTTATAGCACGCCATTTGAATCCTTCATCCTTATTTATGCAATAAAGTTAGCTCACCACGGTATTAGTCGAAAATGTC
>NW_016926453.1:0-229 GCF_001483705.2 Eufriesea mexicana
AAGTAAGGAGGGAAGATCATTTTGTCCTGCTATAGCCATAGCAATGCTGCAGAATCGGGCTGGGAAGTTCAATTTTATTGTTATTTCCGACTTATATCGTGGTGAACTAGCTTCCTTGCATAAGTATGGAGGAAAGATCCTTTTGGCGTGCTATATCCATTGAAATGATATGGAATGTGCCTGGCAATTTCGATTTTATAGACATTTTCAGCTAATATTGTGGTGAGTT
>NW_016926453.1:243-527 GCF_001483705.2 Eufriesea mexicana
TATCTTTCTTGCGTAAATAAGGCGGAAAGATTCTGTTGGCAAGCTGTAACCATTGCAATGCTATAGAATCTTGCAGGAAAATTCAATTTTTTTGACATTTTCGTCTAACATCGTGGTGAGCCGATTTCCATGCATAAGTAAGGAGGGAAGATCCTTTTGGCCTGCCATAGCCATTGAAATGCTGCAGAATTGGTTTGGAAAATTCAATTTTATAGACATTGTCGACTTATAGCGTGGTGAGTTATCTTTCTTGCATAAATAAGGAGGAAAGATTCTATTGGCGT
>NW_016926454.1:0-2259 GCF_001483705.2 Eufriesea mexicana
ACGCCCGTTCACCACGATATTGTTCGAAAATGTCAATAAAATTGAACTTTCCAGACCGACCCTGTTGCACAGCTATGTCGATAGTACGCCAATAGGATATTTCCTCCTTATATATGCGAGAAAGTTTGCTCGCCACGATATAATCCGAAATTGTCAATAAAATTAAGCTGTCCAGACAGATTGTATAGCACTGCAATGGATATAGCACGCCAATAGAATCTATCCGCCTTATTTATGCCATGAAGTTTGTTCACCACAATATTAGTCGAAAATGATAATAAAATTCAACATTCCATTCAGATTCTATTGAATTGCAATGGCCACCGCACGCAAAAAGGACCGTTCCTCCTTATTTCTCTAAGAAAGCTTGCTCACAGCGATATTAGTCGAAAATGTCAATGAAATTGGTATATCCAGTCAGTCTCTATTGCATTGCAATGGTTATAGCAAGCCAATAGTATATTTCCTACTTATTCATGCAAGAAAGTTTGCTCACCATGATATTATTCGAAGATGTCAAATAAATTGAACTTTCCAGTCAGATTATACTGCATAAAAATGGCTATAGCACGCCAATAGAATTTATTCAACTTATTTATGCGAGGGCGCTCGTTCACCACGATATTGGTCGAAAATGTCAATAAAATTGAACTATCCAGACCGACCATATTGCACAGCAATGTCTATAGTAGGCCAATAGGATATTTGCTCCTTATTTATGCGAGAAAGATTGCTCAACACGTTATAATCCGAAAATGTCAATAAAATTAAGCATTCCAGACAGACTCTATAGCGTTGCAATGGATATAGCACGCCAAATGTATCTTCCCTCCATAATTATGCAAGAAAGCTTGCTCACGAAGATATTAGTCAAAAATGTGGATTAAATTGAAAATTCCACACCGACCCTATTGCACAGCAATGTCTATAGCACGCCAATAGGATATTTCCTCCTTATTTATGCAAGAAAGTTTGCTTACAACGATATTAGTCGGAAATACCAATAAAATTGAACTTTCATGTATGGTTCTACTGCACTGCAGTGGCACAGCACGTCAAAAGTATCTCTCCTCCTTATTTGTGCAAGAAAGCTTGCTCATGAACATATTAGTCGAAATTGTAAATAAAATTGACCTTTCCATTCACGCTCTATTGCATATCAATGGCTATAGCACGCCAATAGAATCTATCCTCCTTATTTATGCGAGGAAGTTTGTTCACCGCGATATTAGTCGGAAATGTTAATAAAATTCAACATTCCATTCAGATTCTATAGCATTGCAATGGCTACAACTCGCCAGAAGCATCGTTCCTCTTTATTTATGCAAGAAAGCTTGCTTGCAACGATATTAGACGGAAATGTGAATAAAATTAGCATATCCGGTCAGTCTCTATTGCATTGAAATGGTTATAGCACGCCAAAAGTACCGTTCCTCCTTATTTATGTAAGAAAGCTTGCTCACAGCGATATTAGTCGAAAATGTCAATGAAATTGGTAAATCCAGTCAGTCTCTACTGCATTGCAATGGTTATAGCAAGCCAACAGTATCTTTCCTACTTATTCATGCAAGAAAGTTTGCTCACCATGATATTAATCGAAAATGTCATCAAAATTGAACTTTCCAGTCAGATTCTATTGCATTAAAATGGCTATTGCACGCCAATAGAATTTATCCTTCTTATTTATGCGAGGACGCTCGTTCACCACGATATTAGCCGAAAAGGTAGATAAAATACAACTTTCCAGACCGACCCTATTGCACAGCAATGTCTACAGCACGCCAAAAGGATATTTCCTCCTTATTTATGCGAGAAAGTTATCTCGCCGCGATATAATCCGAAACTGTCAATAAAATTAAGCTTTCCGGATAGATTCTATAGCATTGCAACGGATATAGCACGCCAAATGTATCTTTCCTCCTTAATTATGCATGAAAGCTTGCTCACGAAGATATTAGTCGAAATGTCAATAAAATTGAACTTTCCAGTCAGATTCTATAGCAATGCAATGTCTATATCACGCCAATAGAGTTTATCCGCCTTTCTTATGCGAGGAAGTTTGTTCACCGCGATATTAGTCGGAAATGTTAATAGAATTCAACATTCCATTCAGATTCTATCGCATTGCAATGGCTACAGCTCGACAAATGGATCGTTCCAACTTATTTATGCAAGGAAGCTTGCTCACAACTATAATAGTCGGAAATGTCAATATAATTACTATATCCGGTCAGTCTCTATTGCATTGAAGTGGTTTTA
>NW_016926455.1:0-1484 GCF_001483705.2 Eufriesea mexicana
TCAACCGTACAGCAGTGCATAGCTCGAAAATCCAAGCTATCCTATTCTAACCAGGCAAAACGTGACGCAACCGAACGTAGCATAACAAAGCATAAAGTGCCGAGACCACTATTGCTGCCCTCACCAGAGTGAGGTAGTGCATATTGGAGCATTGTAGAGCGCAGAAGTCCTCCGAATATCTGTGCACAGCACAAGAGTAAAATCTACGCTGGTTAAACTTATCCAAACCTAACCTAACCGATCGTAAACTATCTCGTCACACTGAGCAGAGACCACTATTGGTGGCCTTCCCAGTGCCAAGCTGAACACAATAGAGCGCAGAAGAGCGCTGAAATCCACCGAACGGGAGTGTACGGCACACTAGTCAAGGCTACCCTATCCTAACCGAACGAAACGTAAGATTAGCAAGCCTAACGTAACGCAACCTGTCGGGCCGAGACCACCATTGCTGGCTTCTCCCGAGTCGAGCAGCGCATATAGGAGGGGGGGTGGCGCTGGAAAACACAGGATCGCAGTGTATATCAGAAAAGCTCTCCAAACCTAGTCCAAATGAGCGTGACCTAACCAAACGAAGCCTGACAAATCGTAACGTGACGCGACAATTACTTATATGTGCGCATAGAACGAAAGTCGTAGCTATCGTATCCTGACCGGGCCAAATATATTTCGACCAGGCCAAGATAACTCAGCCTAAAGTGCCGAGACCACCATTGCTGCCCTCACTGGCGCAACGTAGAACATATTAGAGGGAAATAGAGCGCAGAAGCCAATAGAATCGCAGTGCATAGAACAATAGTCGAGGTCACCCTACGCTAACGTAACCAAGCGTAACATAACGCAGCGCAGCTTAAGTCAATCTAACGTGTCGAGACCACAGCTTCTGGCCTCCCCGCAGACAAGTAGAAGCCAGTAGAGCATTGCAGAGTGCTGATATCGACCGAACGGCAGTATACAGCAAAAAAGTCAAGGAGCATTGCAGAGTGCTGATATCGACCGAACGGCAGTATACAGCAAAAAAGTAAGAGCTAACCTAACCAAACCTGACCTAACCAAGCCAGGCATTGCGTAACCTAGCTCAACTTAACGTGACGAGGCCAATATTGCTGGCCTCCCCACAGTGAAGCAGACCATATTGGGGCGCAGTGCAGCGCAGAGGTCGATCGTATATGTGTGAGTAACACGAAAGTCAGGTATCCCTTCCTAACCAGGCCAAACCCTTCCTAACCAGGCCAGACGTAACGTAAGCATACGCAACCAAACTCAGCCAAACATGCCGAGACCACCATCGAGACCCACACTAGAGCCAAGCAGAACATATTAGAGTGGAGTATGTCGCCGAAGCCAATAGAATCGCCTCGTATAGCACAAGAGTCGAAGTTACCCTATCCTAACATAGGCAAACGTAACAAAATCGAACGTAGCATAACTCAAGCTTACGTGCCGAGGTCACTATTGCTGGCCTCCCCACAGGCAAGCAGAGGATA
>NW_016926456.1:0-1074 GCF_001483705.2 Eufriesea mexicana
ACATACACCAGTACACACATCCCTGCATACATCCATCCATACATACATACATACATACATACATACATACACCCATACATACATCCATAGATATATCCATACATACATCCATCCATACATGCATCCATACATACGCCCATTCTTACACGCATCCACACATCCATACATATGACAGTTCATACATCCATCCCTACACCCATACACATATCCATCTATACATCCATACATCCACCCATACATACATCCATCCATCCATACATCCATCCATCCATACATCCATACATCCACCATCCATATATCCATAAATCCATCCATTCGTACGTCAATCCTTCGATACATCCATCTATTCATACATCCGTACATCCGTACATCCGTACATCCATACATCAATCGACACATACATCCATTCATCCATACAGCCATCCATCCATACGTCCACCCATCCATACATACGCCGATCCATACGTCCAGCCATCCATACATCAATCCACCAATCCATCCATCTATCCATCCATACATGCATACATACAACAATACATTCATCCATACATAGCCCCATACATTCATCCATACATACATCCATACATTCATACCTACATACATCCATACATACATACATACATCCATACAGACATCCATACATACATCCGTGCATGCTTCCATACATCCATCCATACATGCATCCATACATACGCCCTTCCATACTCGTATCCATACATCCATACATATATTCGCTCATACACCCATCCATACATTCATACATAAATCCATGCAAACATGCATACACACACCCATCCATACATCCGTAGATATATCCATACATACATCCGTACATGCATCCGTTCTTCCGTCCATCCACCCATCCATTCATCCACCCACATAACCATATATCCATGCATCCGTACATCCATACATGCGTACATCAATAAATCCATACATACATACATTCATCCATCCGTACATCCGTCCAACCGTACATCCAAACATTTGTACATACATACATCCATAAACCCAACCACCCATACAGCCATCCATCCGTACATACATCCCTCCATCCATCCATCCATCCATACC
>NW_016926457.1:0-844 GCF_001483705.2 Eufriesea mexicana
GCGCAGAAATCAACCGCTTTGCAGTGTATAGCACCATAGTCAAACATACTCTGACATAACTTGGCCTAACCTATCCTATCAGAACGCAGTGTAGCACAACGCAGCGTCATGTGACCAATATTGCTTGCCTCGCAGAGACAAGCAGTGCATATTACAGAGGATTAGTGGGCACAAATCCGCCAAATGGCAGTGAATAACACAAGAGACGGAGTTGCCTATCCTAACCTGGAAAATCGTAGTACATCCAGACTTAGCCTAACTCAACCTAACATAACGAGACCACCTCTGCTGTCCTCCACAGAAAAAATCAGAAAGTACAAGAGGATAGTAAAGCGCAGGAATCCACCGCACCGCAGTGAGTAGCACAAAAGCCGAAGGTTTCCTAACCTAACCCAACCTAATGTAACCTAACCAAACGCAGCAGAACCCGATATGACGTGCCGTGACCATTGCTCCTGGATGCCCTAGGGCAAAGCAGAATACAGCAGAGCGCAGTAGATCACAAAGATCCGCCGAAAGGCAGTGTATAGCACGAAAGTCAAGGTAGCATATTCTAACATAGCCAAACGTGACATACCCAAACGTATCCTAGCACAACCTAACATGACGAGACCGCTATTGCTGGCCTCCACAGAGACAAGCAGAATGTCTTAAAGCGTTGTAGTGCCCAGGTATCATCCGCTACGCTGTGAATAGCACAAGAGTCGAAGGTATCGTAACACAACCCGACGACACCTAGCCTAACCAAGCGTGGACTCAATGCAAGGTGCCGCGACCACTTATCCTGACCTCCACACAACCAAGCAGAATGTAGTAAAGCAGTGTAGCTCACAGAAATACACCG
>NW_016926458.1:0-2868 GCF_001483705.2 Eufriesea mexicana
CTTACGGTTATGCTCGGTTAGGCTATGTTTGGTTAGGATAGCTTCAACTTCTGTGTTGTACGCTATTCTTCTGTGGATTTCTGCCCCCTACTCTGCTCTAGTATGTCCTGCTTGGCTCTGAGGCGTGCAGAAACAGCGTTTTCGGCACGTTAGGTTGAGTTAGGCTATGTTTACGGCATTTTCTGTTGGTTTGGGTTAGGTTTGTGCAGCTTTCACTCTTCTGATAAACACTGCGATTCTATGGATTCCTGCGTTCTACGCTCCACTAGTGTATTCTGCTTGGCTACGAGTGGGTTAGCAGTAGTGGTCGCAGCAGGTTAAGTTGAGTTATGTTACATTTGGTCATGTTACGATTGGCTAGGTTAGGAGTGGATATCTTTGACTTTAGCGCTGTAGCCTGCTATTAGGCAGATCTCTGCGCCCCACAGTGCTCTAATATTTGCAGCTTGGCTCTGGGAGGGCCAGCAATAGTGGTCCAGGCTCCTTAGGTTGAGTTGTGTATCGCTTGGTTATGTTTCGATGGGCTAGATTTGGAGAGGTTAGCTTTGAATTTGGTGCTACAGTCAGATAAAGGGTGCATTCCTCCTCAATAAAGTGCACTAATATTTTACGTAACGCTTGGTTATGTTGCGATGGGCTAGATTTGGAGAGGTTAGCTTTGAATTTGGTGCTACAGTCAGATAAAAGGTGCATTCCTCCTCAATAAAGTGCACGAATATTTTAAGCTTGGTTCGTGAGAGGCCAGTAATTGTGGCCTCGGCCCGTTATGTTGAGTCAGGTTACGTTCGGTTAGGCCGTGTTAGGCTAAGTTTGGGTAGGACAGATTCAACTTTTGCTCCGTAAACTGCTTTTCGGTGCATTTCTGCGCTCTACTGTGTTCTAGTATGTCCTGCTTCATTCTGGTGACTGCTGCAGTAAGGGTCTCGGCAGGTTAGTGAGAGATAGGCTATGTTTGTTTAAGCCGTGTTTGTTTGGGTTAGGTTTGTGTAGCTTTGACTATCCTCATATACACTGCGACTATATGGATTTCTGCGTTGTACGCGCCACTAATGTTTTCTGCTCGGTATTGTGGAGGCCTGCAATACTGTTTTGCGGCACGTTAGGCGGTGATAGGGTGGGTCCGGTTATATTACGATTGGTCAGGCTAGGAGCGTGTAGCTTTTATTTTGGAGCTATATTCCGCTATTTGGCGGATCTCCGCGCCCTACATTCCTCCTATATTTCCAGCTTGGCTCTGGATGGCGGCAATAGTGGTCGCGGCGCGTTAGGTCGAGATGGATTATGTTTGTTTATGTTACGATTGGCTAGGCTAGGAGAGGATAGCTAGGACTTTATTGCAATGGTCTGCTATTAGGCTGGTTTCTGCGCCCTGCAAGGCTCTAATGGCTTCAGCTTGGCTCTGGCAAGTCCAGCAAAAGTGGTCTCGACTCGTCATGGTTAGACGTCATGGTTTGGTTATGTTTGTTCAGGCTAAGTTTGGTCAGGGTAGGTTTAACATTTGAGACGCATACTGCTATTCGTTTGATTTCTGCGGTCTGCTTTCCTTTAGTATGTCCAGTTTGGCTGTGGGGCGGCAATAATGGCGGTATCGGCAAGTAAGGTTGTGCTACGTTACGTTTGGTTATGTTACGGTTGGTTAGGTTATGAGGGGATAGCTTTGACTTTAGTGTTATATTCTGCTATTGGGTGGATACCTGCACCCTACAGAGGTTTAATATTTTCAGCTGGGCTCTGGCAAGCCCAGCAATAGTGTTCTCGGCACGTTATGTTGAGTCAGGTTACGTACGGTTTTGTTGGTTTAGGCTAAGTTTGGTCAGGATATACCTATCTTTTGTGCTGTACACCCCTATTCGGTGAATTTCTGCGCTCTAGTATGTCCTGCTTGGCTCTGTGGGGGGGGGGGGGTTGTAGCAATAGCGGTTTCAGCGCGTTAGGTTAAGTTAGGCTATGTTTGGAAATGTTCTGTTGGTTTGGTTTAGGCTTACGCAGCTTTGACTTTCCTGGTTACACTGCGATTCCACAGATTTCCCAGTTCTGCTCTCCACAAATGTCTTCTGATTGGCTCCTCTGAGGCCTGCCATCGTGGTCGCGGCAAGACAGGCTTAGTTAAATTGCATCTGGTCATTTTACGGCTCGGTTGGTTAGGAGAGGATAGCCTTTACTTTAGTGTTTTGGTCTGCTATTAGGAGGACTTCTGCGCACTGCCGTGCTCTATTATTTTCAGCTAGGCTCTGGGACGGCCATCAATAGTGGTCTCGGCACGTCATATTGAGTCATGTTACGTTCGGTTAGGTTGGGTTAGGCTAAGTTTGGTCATGATAGCTATTACCTTTGTGCTATACACTGCTATTCGGTGGATTTCTGAGCTCTACTGTGCTCTAGTATGTCCCGCTTGGCTCTGGGGAGGACAGCAATAGCCGCCTCGGCACGTTAGTTTGATTTAGGCAATGTTTGGTTATGCACTGTTGCTTTTGCTGGCTATGACTTTTCTCATGTACAACGCAATTCTGTGTGCTGCTGCGTTGTACGCACAACTAATATGCTCTGGTTGGCTCTGGGTGGTCAGCAATAGTGGTCGCGGCACGTTAGGTTGAGTTAGGTTATGTTTGGTTATGGTACGGTTGGTTAGGTTAGGACAGGATAGCTTTGACTATAGTGCTGTTGTCTGCTATTAGGTGGATTTCTGAGCCTTACTGTGCTCTAATGTTTTCAGCTTGCCTTTGGGAATGCCACCATTAGAGGCCTCGGCACGATACGTTGAGACAGGTTACATTCGGTTAGGTCGGGTTGGAACAAGTTTTGTTAGTGTAGCTTTTACCTTTGTGCTTCACACTGATATTCGTTGGACTTCTGCCACCCATTGTGCTC
>NW_016926459.1:0-15344 GCF_001483705.2 Eufriesea mexicana
TTCCACCATTCCTGGCCTCCAAAGAGTAGAGCAGAGTATAGTGGAGCAGTGTAGATCGCGGGAATCCACCGAAGGGCAGTGTAAAGCATGAAAGCCAAATCGATCCGAACATAACCAAAGCAAACACAGCCTATCCAAACGTAGCCTAATTCAACATGAAGTGCCGGAACAACTATTACCGGCCTCCCCAGGGTGGAGCCGGTTATAGTGTAGCATTGTTGAACGTATGAATTCAACGAATAGCAGTCTGTAGCACAAGAGTCAAAACTATCCTAGCCTAACCTAAACAAGCGTAACATAAACAAACGTAATCTAACCCAACCTAACGTGCATAGACCACTGATCCTGGCATCCCCAGAGCCAAGCAGAATATACTAGAGCGCAGCAGAGCTCAGAAGTCAATCGAATAGCAATGTACAGCACAAAAGTCAAAGCTATCCTCTCCTAACGTAACCAAATGTAACATAACGTATCGTAATGTGACGCGACCTCTACTGCTGGCCTCCGCGGAGGCAAGCAGATGCTAGTAGAGCAATGCACAACGCGGATATCTACCGTACAGCAGTGTGAAGCACAGGAGTCAGAGCTACCGCTGCCAAACACGGCGTAATCTAACCCAATCAAACGTAATCTATCGAAGCCTCTCGTGCCGCGACCACCATTGCAGGCATCCCCAGGGTGGAGTAGTGTATGGTACAGCAACGAAAAGCCTAGGAGTCCACTGAATTGCAGCCCATAGCACAGAAGTCGATGCCACCTTATCTATATCAACCAAAGGTAACGTAACCAAACGCAACATAACTTAACCTAACGTTCCGAGACCACTATCACTGGCCTCCCCAGAGCCAAGCAGAATATACCAGAGCACTGTAGGGAGTAGAAAGCCACCAAACAGCAATGTATATCACAAGAGTAAATGATACCCTGACCTAACCAGACGTAACCTGAACAAACCAAACGTGGAATAACTGATCCTAACCTGCCGAGGCCACTATTACAGGCTTCCCGAGAGTCGAGCAGAACATACAAGGGCATAGCAGAGCGCAGAAGTCCGCCGATTATTCGTGTATAATGCAAAAGTCAGAGCCATCCTAACCAAACGTAACCTGATTTAACCTAATCAAACGTAGCCTATCGGAACCTATTCTGCCACGACCGCTATAGCAGGCCTCCATATAGTCGAGCAGAGTATAGTAGAGCAATGCAGAGCGCAGAAGTCGACCGAATAGCTCCGTATAACACAAAAGTCAAAGCTGTGCTCTCCTAACCTAACGAAACGTAACATAGCCGAACGCAACGTAACTAAGACTGACTTCCCGAGACTAAAATTGCTGGCAACACCATAGCCAAGTAGAATACGCTAGAGCACAGTAGAGCGCATAAATCCACCGTATAACAATGTATAGCACCAAAGTCAAAGGCATACTGACCAAACATAGCCTAACCAAACGTAACCTATAACAACCAAACTTGCCACGTTCGCTATTGCTGGTCTCCTCCGATTCAAGCAGATGCAAGTAGAGCAGTGCAGCGCACAGACATCTACCGGAGAGCAGTGTACAGCATAAAAGTCTAGGCCATTCTATTCTAACCTAACCAAACGGAACATAACCAATCGCAACCTAACATAACCCAAAGTGCCACGATGACCTTTGCTGGCCTACGAAGAGCCAAGGAGGAGATATTAGAGCACACTAGAGCGCAGATATCCACCGAAAAGCAGTGCATAACACAAAAGTCGAAGCCGTCCAAACCAAACGTAGCCTAACCTAACCTAACAAAACATAACATACCTCAACCTATGGCGCCAAGACAGCTATTGCTGGCATTACTAGAGCAAAGCAGAGCATACTAGCGCACTGTGGAGTGCTGAAATCCACCGAATTGCAGTGTGTAGCACGAAAGTCAAAGCTGTCCAGACCTAACCCATTCTAACTTAGCTTCACCAAACGAAGCCTGAATGAAACTAACGCGCTGAAACCACTATTGCTGACCTCCCCAGGTCCAAGCAGAACATATTAAAGCTGAGTAGAGATCAGAAATCCGCCGAAAAGCATTGTGTAACACAAAAGTAGAAGCCATCCTTACCAAACGTAACCAAACCTAACGTAACCAAACGTAATGCAACTCAACCTAACATGCCGAAAGCACAACTCCTGGCGTCCACAGGGACAAGCAGACTGCG
Organism: Eufriesea mexicana; assembly: GCF_001483705.2. Taxonomy (NCBI): domain Eukaryota; kingdom Metazoa; phylum Arthropoda; class Insecta; order Hymenoptera; family Apidae; genus Eufriesea; species Eufriesea mexicana. The sequence goes on from NW_016926459.1 coordinate 2,186, forward strand.
ATATCGCTCAGAAGTGCGCAGAAGTCCATAGTATAGCTGTGTGTCGCGCAGAAGTCAAGGGTACCCTTACCTAACGCAACGTATCCTAACATAGACAAACGCAGTCTATCTCAACCTGACGGGCCGCGACCATCATTGTTGGCCTCCTGAAAGTGGAGCAGATTATACTATGGCAATATAGAGAGCAGAAATACACCGGAACGCAGTGTATAACGCAAAAGTCTAAGCTATCATACCCTAGCCTATCCAAACGTAACGTAACCAAGCGCAACGTAAATCAGACTAATGTGCCTGGACCACCATTGCTCGCCTCCCCATCGCCAAGCATAGCATTCTAGAGGAGTGTAGAGTGCAGAAGTCCATTAAATGGCAGTGAACAGTCCAAAAGTCAAAGATATCCTAACCAAGCCCAAACAAATCTAACATAGCCAAAAGTAACCTAACTTAACGTAGCGCGCCGCGGCCATTATTCCTAGCCTCCCCAGAGCAAAGCAGAGAATATTAGAGCACAGCAGAGCGCAGAGATACACCGAAAAGCAGTGTATAGCACAAAAGAATAGCTACCCTGTCCTAACCAAATCAAACGCAACATAACCAAACGCATCATATCCCAGACTATCGTGCTGAGACAAATACTGCTGGCATGCCTATATCTAAGCAAAGTATACTACGGCACAGCAGACCACAGAATTTCAAGGAATATCTGTGTGCAGCTCGCAAGTCAAAGCTACCCTAACCAAACTTGTCCTAACCTCATATAACCAAACGTAACCTAACACAACCCAACGCGCCACGACAGTTGTTGCTGGTCTCCCCAGAGACAGGCAGATGCTAGTAGGGCAATGCTGTTCGCGGATATCTTCCGAAAAGCAGTCTACAGTACACAGACAAAGCTATATTGTCCAAACCTATCCGAATGTAGCCAGGCCGTGCGTAACTTAACTCAACCTTGCGTGCCGAGACCACCATTGCTGGCCTCCCTAGAGCCAAGCAGATCTCACCAGAGCACAGTAAAGCGCATAAATTCAACGTATAACAGCGTATTGCACAAAAGTCAAAGCTATCCAGACATAACCCATACTAACGCAGCCTCAACAAACGAAGCCTGAATAAAACTAACGTGCCGAAACCACTATTGCCGGCCTACCAATAGCCAAGCAGAAAATTCTTGTGCACAGTAGAGCGCAGAAAGCCGCCGAATAGAAGTGTATAGCACAAAAATCAAATATATCCTAACCTATCCTGCCCTAACCTAACGTAACCAAACAGAATAACTAACCGCAACGAGCCGAGACATCAACTGCTGGCCACCCCAGCACCAAGCAGAGCATATTAGAGTAGAGAAGAGCGAGGAGGCACATGGAATGTCTGTGTACAGCACGAAAGTCAAAGATATCCTAACCTAACCCAAACAAACCTATCCTAACCGAACGTAACCTACCACAACATAACACGCCGCGGCCACCATTTGCGACATTCCCAGATCAAAGCAGGGAATATTAGATCCCTGTAGAGAGCAGAAATCCACTGGATAGCAGTGTACAGGTTAAAAGTCTGAGCTACCCATGCAAAACGTAACCAAACCTTACCTAGCCAAACGTAACATAACTCAACCTAACATGCCGAGAGCACTACTCCTGGCGTCCACAGAGAAAAGCAGTGTGCTATAGCGCTCAGATGAGCGCAGAACTCCTTAGAATGGCTGAGTATCGCACAGAAGTCAAAGCTGTCCCAACCTAAGACAACGTCGGCTAACAAAGGCAAACGTATTATATCTCAACGTAACGTGCTGCGACCACAATTTTTGGCCTCCTGAGAGTCGACCAGATTATACTATGGCAATGTAGGGCGCAGAAATGCACCGAAGCGCAGTGTATAATACTAAAGTCTATGCTATCCTATGCTAGTCTATTCAGACTTATCGTAACAAAGCGCAACATACCTCAGACAAACGTGCCGAGGACACAATTTCTGCCCTCCCCAGAGCCAAGCAGAACATATTAGCGGAAAACCTCTGACAAACGTGCCGAGGACACAATTTCTGCCCTCCCCAGAGCCAAGCAGAACATATTAGCGGAAAATAGGGCGCAGAGATCCAAAGGATCGCAGTGCATGGCACTACAGTCGAAGCTACCAGATCCTCACGTAACCGAACGTAACAAAACCGAACGTAGCCTAGATCCACCTAACGAGCCGAGATCACTATTGCTTGCCTCTACAGAGCTAAGCAGAATATAATAGAGCAAAGTAGACCGAACTATTCCACCGCATTACAGCTTACAGCACATAAGACAAAGGTACCCTAACCTAACTCAACCATACGACACATAACCAAACGTAACCTAACTGAACCTAACGAGCAGCAGCCACTATTCGTGGCCTCCCCAGAGCAAAGCAAATAATATTAGATCACAGTTGCGCGCAGGAGTCCACCGCATAGCCGTGTATATCACAGAAGCCAAAGTTATCCTATCCAAACCTGACGTAACTTAACCAAGACAAACGTAGAGTCACTAAACCTAACAGGCTGAGACCATTATTGATGGCCTCCGCGGAGCCAAGCAGAGCGTAATAGAGCAATGTAGATTGCAGAAATCCACCGAATAGCAGCGTATAGCACAAAGTCAGAGTAGTCCTAACCAAACCTAGCATAACATAACCTAACCGGTCGTAATCTAGATCAACCTAACGTGACGCGGCCGCTACTGCTGGCCTCCAGAGTGTCGAGCAGAGTATGGTCGGGCAACCTAGAGCACACATATCCTGCGGTTGGCTGTGAAGAGCACAAAATTCAAAACCAACCTCTGCCAACCTAGCCAATCATAATACAAGCAAATGTCACATAGCAGAAAATAACATGTCGAGAGCACTGCTGCTGCCCTCCCAGAGTCAAACAGAGTATATTAGAGCACGGCATAGCGCAGAAGCCCACGGAATAGCAGTGTGTAGCACAAAAGTCAGAGCTATCCTCTCCAAACCTCGCCAAACCTTACCTAGCCGAACGTGCCATAACTTAATGTAACGTGCCGCGACCACCATTCCTGGCGTCCCCAGAGACAAGAAGAGTGTGATAGTGCACAGAAGAGCGCAGAATTCCATAGAATAGCAGTGTCCAGCACGGAAGTCAGAGCTATCCCAGCCTAACCGAAAGAAACCTAACTTAACAAAACGTAACTTAACTCGAACTAATGCGCCGCGTCCACTAATGCTGGCTACCACAGAGACATGCGGAGCATATTAGAGGAGAGCAGGGCGTAGAAATGCGTAGTGTCTCAGGGTACAGAAGAAGAGTCAAAGATATCCAAGCCTAACACAGACCGACGTAACCTATGCTAACGTAGACAAACTCACAATACCGTGTCTCGAGCCCAGTTGCGTCGAACGTCGAGCAGAGTATAGTGGAGCAGTCTAGAGCGCAGAAATCCACCCAATAGCAGTATATAGCACAACCGTCAGAGCCAAACTGTCCAAACCAGACATAGCCTAACCTAGCCAAACGGAGAATAACTAAACCTTAGAGGCTGATACCTCTATTTATGGCATCCCCAGTGCCATGTAGATCACATCAGAGCACAGTAGAGCCCAGAAATCAAGCGAATAGCAGTGTATAGCACAAAAGTCAAAACCAAACTAACCAACACTAACCTTATCTAACGTAACCACACGTAAGCTACCAAAACCTAACGGGTCGAGACCACTATTGCCGTTCTCTACAGTGCCAAGCAGATCATACTAGAGCACAGTATAGCGCAGAAGTTCAGAGAATCGCAGTGCATGTCAGAATAGTCGATGCTACGCTACCCTAACGTAGCCAAACCTAACGCAACCGAACGTAACATAAAACTCTTCTGAGCGTGCCGAGACCCCTATTGCTGTCCTCCTCAGAGCCAAGCAGTGTATTTTAGAGGAGAGTAAAGAGCAGGAATCTATAGAGCCGCAGTGTATAGCAGAAATGTCAAAGCCGACCAAACCTAGCCCAAGTGATTTTAACCAAGCCGAGAGAAGCCTAACTAAACGTAGCGAGCCGCGGCCACTGCTGCTGGACTCCACAGCGCCAAGCAGAATATGATAAAGCACAGTACAGCATAGAAATGCACCGAATAGCGGTGTATAGCACAAACGTGAAAGTCAACCTGAAAAAACTTATCCTAGACTAACCTAACCAAAGTAACCTAACTCAACCAAACGTGAGACGACGGCAATTGCCGTCCTCCCTAGAGTGGAGCAGGGCACAGTAGAGCAATGCAGAGTGCAGACATTCTCCGAAGATCATTGTATAGCGCAAGACTCTAAGCTACGCTCTCCTAACATAACCTAGCCTAACATAACCAAGCGTAACAGAACCCGACCTAACGTGCCGACGCAACTACTGCTAACCTCCCCAGGCAGAAGCAGAATATACTAGGCTACAGCAGATCGCAGAAATCCGCCGCAATGAGGTGTAAAGCAGGAAAGTAAGAGATACCCTAACCAAACCTGACCAAACTTAACACAACCGAACGCAACCCATCCCAACCTAACTTGCCCATACCACTTTTGCTGGCCTCCCCACCGCCGAGCAGAGTATATTAGAGGAGAGTAGAGCGCAAAGGTCCATGGAATGGCAGTGTATATCACGAGAGGGAAAGTTATACTGACCTAACGCAAACAAACCTAACCTCACCAAATATGACCTAACCAAAGCTAGCGCGCTGTGGCCAACATTTCTGGAATTCCCAGAGCTAGGCAGGGAAAACTATATCACAGTAGGTCGCAGAAATCCACCGAATAGCAGTGTACAGCATAAATGTCAATGCTGCACTAGCCCAACATATGAAAGCATAGCACAACCGAATGGAACCTAACCCAACCTCAAGAGCCGAGACGAACATAGCTGGTCCCCCAGTGCCAAGCAAAGCATGCTAGAGCACAGTAGATAACAGAAATCCTCGGAACAGCAGTTTATAGCATAAGAGTTAATGTTACCCTATCCTAACCTAACCAAGCGTAACATAACCAAACGTAATCTAACACAACCTAGCGTGCCTAGACCACTATTGCTGGCCTCCCCATCACCAAGAGGAAAATATTGGTGGAGAATGGAGCGCAGTAGTCAATATAATGGCAGTGTATAGCAGAAAGGTGAAAGCTATCCAAACCTTTAACCATGCCAACGTAACAAACCAAACGTAACCTAACTCAACATGACGCGCGGCAGCCACTATTTCTGGCCTGCCGGGATCAAAGCACAGTATATTAGAGCAGTGTAGAGCGCAGAAATCCACCGCATTGTAGTGTACAACACAAAAGTCTAATATATCCTAACGTAGCCTGACCTGCCCCAACCAAACCAAACGTAGCCTAACTCAACGTACCGTGCTGACACCAATATTGCTGACCTCCCCAGAGCCAAGCAGAACATACTAGAGCATGGTGGAGTGCAGAAAAGTACCGAGTATAGATGTGTAGCAAAAAAGTCACAGCTACCCTTTCCTACCGTAATAAACCGTAACATAACTAAACCTAACATATGTGAACCCGACGTGCCGCGACTACTGCTGCTGGCCTCCGCGGAGCAGGGCAGAATATATTAGAGGAGAGTGGGGCGCAGGAATACACCGAATAAAAGAGTATAACGCGAACGCCACTGCTACCCTTACAGAACTTAGACAAACATAGCATGACCGAACGTAACATATCCAAAACTGACATGCCGAGGCAACAGTTGCTGGCCTCCCCGGAGCAGAGCAGAAGATGTTAGAGGAGAGTTGGTCTCAGAAATCCATAGGATCGCTGTGCATAGCACAAAAGGAAGAGAAACCCTATCCTAACGTAACAAATCGTAACATAGCCAAACGTAACGTAACTGAACCTAACGTGCCGCGACCATTATTGCTGGCCCCCACGGAGCAGAGAGGAATATATTAGAGGAGAATAGGGCGCAGGACTCTATAGAATCACAGGGTATAACAGAAAATGCAAAGCTACCCTATCTTAACGTAACCAAACGTAGCATAAGCGAACGTAGCCGAAATGAAAGTAACGTGCCGACGACACGAATTCTGGTCTCCCCATTGTCAAGCGCAACATAGTTGAGTACAGTAGAACGCCGAAATGCACCGAATAGCAGTGCCCTGCACAAACGCAGGAGCCATCATAGCCAAACCTTTCCCATCATGGCTTAGCCAAGCGTAACCTGACTCAAACTAACACGGCGCTGTCAGAGTTTCTGGCCACTCCAGAGCAAATCGGAGCATACTATATCACAGTAGAGCGCAGAAATTCACCGAATAACAGTGTATAGCACAAAAGTAGAAATTGTCATGTCGTTACATAGCCAAACCCCACATAACCAAACGATAAGTGACTCAAAACATCGTGCCGCGATAACTGCTGCTGGCCTCTCCAGGGCCAATCAGGAAGCAGTAGGACACTGTAGAGCGCAGAAGTCGACTGAATAGCAGTGTATAGCACGAAGGTCAGTGCTATCCGGACGGAAATAAACCTAACATAACCTAACCAAACGTAACATAACACAGCCGAACGATCCAAGACCACAATTTCTGTCCTCCACAGAGCCAAACAGAGCATACTAGAGCAACATGGAGCGTAGAATTCCACCGAACAGCAGGGTAAAGCACAATAGCCAAGGCCATCATATCCAAACCTATCCAAACGTTATACAACTAAACGTCACCCAACTGAACCTAACGTGCCGCGACGACTATTTCTGGCCATCCCAGAGCCGAACTAAACATGTTAGAGGACAGTAGATCGCAGAAATCCGCCGCAGTGCAGTGTATAGTACAAAAGGCAAACTACCCTCTCCTAACGTAACAGATCGTAACACAACCAAACGTACCATAACTGAATCCAACGTGACGCGACCACAACTGCTGGCTTCAGCGGAGCCGAGCAGAGCATGTTAGAGGAGAGTAGAGACCGCGACCATTATTGCTGGCCCCACGGAGCAGAGAGGAACATATTAGAGGAGACTAGGACGCAGGACTCTATAGATTCACAGGGTATATCACAAAATGCAAAGCTACCCTACCCTAACATAACCAAACGCAGCATAAGCGAACGTAGCCGAAATGAAAGTAACGTGCCGACGACACGAATTCTGGTCTCCCCAGTGCCAAGCGGAACATACTTGGGTACAGTAGAACGCAGAAATGCACCGAATAGCAGTGCTCTGCACAAACGCAGGGGCCATCATAGCCAAACCTTATCTACCCATCATGGCTCAGCCAAACGTAACGTGACTCAAACTAACACGGCGCTGTCAGAGTTTCTGACCACTCCAGAGCAAATCGGAGCATACTATATCACAGTAGAGCGCAGAAATTCACCGAACAACAGTGTATAGCACAAAAGTCGAAATTGTCATGTCGTTACATAGCCAAACTCCACATAGCCAAACGATAAGTAACTCAACACATCGTGCCGCGATAACTGCTGCTGGCCTCTCCAGGGCCAACCAGGAAGCAGTAGGACACTGTAGAGCGCAGAAGTCGACTGAATAGCAGTGCATAGCACGAAGGTCAGTGCTATCCGGACGGAACTGAACCTAACATAACCTAACCAAACGTAACATAACACAGCCGTTCGATCCAAGACCACAATTTCTGTCCTCCACTGAGCCAAGCAGAGCATATTAGAGCAACGTGGAGCGTAGAACTCCACCGAACAGCAGGTTAAAGCACAAAAGCCAAGGCCATCATATCCAAACCTATCCAAACGTTATATAACTAAACGTCACATAACTGAACCTAACGTGCCACGACGACTATTGCTGGCCATCCCAGAGCCGAACTGAACATGTTAGAGGACAGTAGAGCGCAGAAATCCGCCGCAGTGCAGTGTATAGTACAAAAGGCAAACTACCCTCTCCTAACGTAACAGATCGTAACACAACCAAACGTACCATAACTGAATCCAACGTGACGCGACCACAACTGCTGGCTACAGCGGAGCCGAGCAGAGCATGTTAGAGGAGAGCAGAGAGCAGAAATCCATAGAATCGCAGGGTATGGCTCAAGAGTCCAAGGTATCCAAACCTAACCCAAGCTAACGTAACCTAACGAAACGTAGAATAACTCGACATTACGTTCAACGACCACTATTGCTGGCCTCCCCAGATCCAAGCAGAAGATGTTAGAGCACAGTGGAGCGCAGAAATGCACCGAATAGCAGTGTGTCACGAAAAAGTCAAAGCCGACCTCTCCTAACTTAACCGATCGTAACATACCCAAACGTAACCTAACTGAACCTAAAGTGACGCGACCACTATTGCTTGCTTCCGCGGTGCCGAGCAGAACATAGAGGAGAGATGGGAGCAGAAATGCACAGAATCGCAGTGTATGGCACAAGAGTCCAAGCTATTCGAGCCTAACCCATACTTACGTTACCTAACGAAGCGTAGACTAACTCGACTTAACGTGCCACGATCACCATTGCTGGTGTTCCCAGGTCCAAGCAGAAGATGCTAGAGCGCAGTAGAGCGCAGAAATGCACCGAACAGCAGTTTACAGCACAGAAGTCAAAGCTACCCTATCCTAACGTAACCAATCGTCATATAACTGAACGTAACATGACCAAACCCGACGTGCCGAGACCACTGTCGCTGGCCTCCCCATGGCCAAGCAGAAATAGTAGAAAGCAGTAGAGCGCAGAAATCCACCGAATAACAGTGTATAGCACAAAGGTCAAAGCTACCCTATCCTAAATTAGCCAAATGTGACATAACCGGAAGCAGCCTAGCTAAGCCTAACGTGCCGAGGACACTATTGTTCGCCTCCCTGGAGCAAAGCAGAAATAACTAGAATACAGTAGATCACAGAAATACGCAGCATTGCTGTGCACAGCACAAAGCACAAAGCTACCCTCCTCTTATCCGACCTATCGTAACATAACCGAACGTAACCTAACTCGACCTGACGTGCCGAGACCACTATTGCTCAACACTCAGAGACAAGCAGAATGCACTAGGGAAAAGTAGAGCGTAGAAATCGACCGCATTGCTGTGAACATCACTAGAGCCGGTGATATGCTGACCAAACTTCACCTAACCTATCCAAATAAAGTATCACAACTCAACCTTAATGGCGCGACCATCACTGCAGGCGTCCGCAGAGACAAGCGGAATATGATGGAGCACAGTAGAGCCAAGAAGTCCAGAGAACATCTGCGTGGAGCACAAGAGCCAAAGATTTCCTTACCTAACCCAACTTAACCGAACATAACCGAGCGTAATCTAACTAAACCAAACGTGCCGTGAACAGTGTTGCTGGCCGGCACATTGCCAAGCAGAGCATGTTAGAGGAGGCTGGAACGCAGAAATCCATACAATCGCAGTTTATTGCAGGAAAGTCGAAGCTACCTTAACCTAACACAGACAAACTTAACCTGACCAAACGCAACCTATCCCTGTCTATCACACCGCGGCCACCATTACCGTCCTCCCCAGAGCGAAATAGAGCATTCTTGAGCACAGCAGTGAGCAGAAATCAGCCGAATTTCAATGTGTGGCACAAAAGTCGAAAGCATCCTAGGCTAACCTAACCAAACATGTCATAAGCAAACCTAACATACCTCCACCTAACCGACCTACAGAACTCTTGCTGACATCCCCAGAGCCAAGTGTAATATACTAGAGCACAGTATATCACTGAAATCCGCGGCGATGCAGTGTATAGCACCAAACTCGAAGAGAGTCTAACTTAGCCTGACCTAACCTAACACAACCAAACGTAGAGCAACACAGCATAAGGTGCCCAGACCGCTATTGCTGTCCTTCCCAGCGACCAGCTGGACTTGTCAGACCACATTGCAGCGCAGAGGTCCATCGAGTAGCAATGCTTATCACAAAAGTCCGAGATATCCACTCCTAACCTAACCGATCGTAACATAACCAAACGTAACCTGACTCAACCTATCATGCAGCGAACACTAGTGCTGGCCACTCAATGGTCCAGCAGATTATTGTACAGCACAGTAGATGGCAGAAATCCACCGAATAACGGTCTATGTCAAGAAAACCAAAGATATCCAAACCAAACCCAGCAAACATAACCCAAACGCACCTAGCATAACTCAAACCGAAGTACCTAGGCCACCATTGCTGGCCTCTCCAGAGACAAGCGGAATATGATTGACAAAGTAGAGCACAGATGTCCATAGTATAACAGTGATCCGCACAAAGGTCAAGGCTATCCTGACTTAACCTAACCTAACCCAACATAACCAAACGTAATCTAACTCAACCTAAGGTGCCGCGATCAGAACGGCTGGCATCCACGGGGTCGAGCAGAGCATATTAGTGGAGAGCAGAGCGCAGAAATCCATAAAATCGCAGTGGATAGCAGAAAATACGAAACAATCCAAACCTAAGCGAAGATAATGTAGCACAGCCAAACTCATCCTATCCAAACCTAAGGTGCGGAGACTATTACTGCTGACCCTCACAGAGCCAATCAGAAACTACCAGAGCACTGTGGAGCGCCGAAATCCGCCGCACCGCAGCGTAAAACACAAAAGTCAAATATATATTAACCCATCCTGACCTAAATTAACCTGATCAAACGTAACCAAACTAAACCTTTCGTGCCACGACCACTATTGCTGGCCTCCCCGAATACGAGTAGAGCATAGTAGAGCAATGTAGAGCGCAGAAATCCGCCGAATAGCAATGTAAAGCACAAAGTCACAGCAGTCCTATACATGCCCTGCCTAACTGAACCTAACCGAACGTAACTTAACTCAAGCTGACGTGCCAAGCCCACTATTGATGGCCTCCGCAGAGCCAAGCTGAATATACTAGAGAAGAGTGGAGCGTAGGAATCGACTGCACATCAGTCAACAACACAAAAGTCGTAGATATAATGACCAAACCTGGCTTAACCTAACGTAACCAAGCGTAACACATCTAAACGTAACATGCCGCGAACATTGCTGCCGGCGTCCCCATAGACAAGCGGAATATGCTAGAGCACAGTAGAGTACAGGAGTCCACAGAATATCTGAGTTGAGCACAAAAGTCAAAGCTATCCTAACCTAACGCAGCTCAACCCAACGTAACCGCACGAAAACTGACTAAACCTAACGCGCCGCGACCAGTACTGCTGGCCACCACAGGGTCAAGCAGAGCGTATTAGAGGAGAGTAGAGAGCAGAAATGCACATCATCGCAGTGTATAGCAGAGGAGTCGAAGCTATCCTAACCAAATCAAAGCTAACGTAGCAGATCCAAGCGTACCCTTACTCAAACTAATGTGCCTCGACCGCTACTGCTGCCCCCCACGGAGCAATGCAAAACATAATAGAGGAGAGTTCGCTATGGAAATACATACAATCGCAGTTAATTGCAAAAAAGTCGAAGCTGCCCAAACCCAGCCAAAGCTAACGTAACCTAATGAACCGAGGCCGCTGTTACTGGCATCCACAGAGCGAGGCAGCTACTACTGGAGCACAGTCGAGCCGAGAAATCCACCGAATATCGCTGTATGGCACAATAGTCATTGGTATCCTATCCTAACCTAGCCAACAGTAGCAATACCAAAAATAACCAAACACAATCTAACGTGCCGCCACCACTACTGCCTCGCCTCCAGCCCCAAGCAGAGCATATTAGAGCACTGTTGAGCGCAGAAATCCAACGAGCAGCCGCGTATAGCACAGAAGTCCAAGCTACCACATCATAACCTAACCAAACTTCACTTAAACGAAAGCAATACAGCTCATACTAACGTGCCGAGACCAGTACCTCTGGCCTCCACGTAGCCTCGCAGAATATACTAGAGCAGGGTAGAGTGCAGAAAAGCACCGAATAGCTGTGTATAGCGCAAAAGACAATGCAATTTTAACCAAACCTGATCTATCGTAACCCAACCAAACGTAACCTAACCCAGCCAAACGCGCCACGACCGCTATTACATTCCTCTGCAGAGACAAGCAGATGCTGGTTAAGAAATGTAGATGGCAGATATCTACCGAATACCTGTGTATAGCACAAAGGCCGAAGATATATTAACCTAACGATGCCTTACCTTACCTAGCCATGCGTAGCATAACCCAGCATAACGTGCCGAGACCGTTATTGCTATCCTCCGAGGAGCGAAGCGGACTATACCAGAGCACAGTAGAGCGCAGAAGCACACGGCATTGCTGGTTATATCAGAAAAGTCAAAAATACCCAGAGCAAACCTAACAAAACATAACCCAACCGAACGTGACATGACTTAACATAACGTGCCTACAGCACTGTTGCTGACCTCCCCAGAGACAAGCGGAAGCTAGTAGAACATCGCAGGGCGCAGATATCGACCGAATAGCAGTGTATATCGGAAAAGTCAAAGCAATCCCAAACAGACTTCACATAACCTAATATAACCAAACGTAACATATGCAACCTAACATACCGCGACAAGCATTCGTGGCCTCCACAGGACCAAGCAGAACATATTAGAGGGAATAGAGCGCAGAAATCTGCCACATAAGTGTGTATACCACGTAAGTCATATCTATTCAAACTTACCCCGAACAAACGTAACGAAGCCAAATGTATCCTAACCCAACCTAACCTGCCGAGACCACCATTACTGCCCTCCCGAGAGCCGAGCTGAGTATAGCATAGAAGTGTAAAGCGTAGAAATCCTCCGAATATGTGTGTACAACACAAAAGTCAAATTTATCCTGTCGTAACCTATGCAAACGTAACATAACCGAAAGTAGCCTAACTCATCCTAACGTGCCGAAGACACTGTTGCCTGCGTCTCATAGCGAAGCAGAATATACTAGAGCACAGATAGCGCAGGAAGCCACCAGATAGCCATGTATAGCACAAAAGTCAAAGATATCCTATCCTAATCTGAGCAAACGGAACGCAACCAAACGTAGCGTAACTCATCCTGACGTGCCGAGACCACTATTGCTGCCCCTCCAGAGACATGCAGAACATGTTGGAGGAGAGTTGAGCGCAAAAATGCATAAAATAGCAGTGCATAGCATAATAGTCGGAGCTACTCTATCCTAACATAACCAACCGTAACATAACCGAAAGTAGCCTAACTCATCCTAACGTGCCGAAGACACTGTTGCCTGCGTCTCATAGCCAAGCGGAATATACTAGAGCACAGTAGCGACCTGTAATACACCGCATTACAGAGCATAGGACAAAAGTC
>NW_016926460.1:0-257 GCF_001483705.2 Eufriesea mexicana
CAACTGACGTATCCTAACCAAACGTAGCATACCGCAACATGACTCGCGCGACAACTATTGGTGACCTCCCCAGGGCCAAGTAGAAAATAGTAGAGCACAGCCTTGCGCAGATGTCCACCGTAGAACACTTTTTAGCACGAAAGCCAAAGCGACCCTTACCTATCTTAACATAACCTAAACTAACCAAAAGTACACAAACTCAGCCTATGGTGCCGCGACTGTTATTAATCGAAACCCAAGAGTCGTGCAGAGTATAA
>NW_016926461.1:0-506 GCF_001483705.2 Eufriesea mexicana
AAGTCGAAGGTATCCAAACACAACCTGACCTGACCTAACCTAACCTAACGAAGCGTAACCTAACGAAACCTGACGTGCCGAGACCACTACCTCTGGACACCGCAGTGCCAATCAGATAATACTAGAGCACAGCAGAGGGCTGAAATCCACCTCATTGCAGTGTATAGCACAAAAGTCGAACACATCCTGACTCAACAATGCCCAACCTGACCCATTCAAACGTAGTGTGACTCAACATAACGTGAAGAGACCAACATTGCTGGCATTCCGGAGACAAGCAGAGCGTATTAGAGCACATTAGAATGCAAAAATCCACCGAATAGCCCTGAACAGCACAAAAGTCGGAGTTGCCTATCCGAAGCTAGCCAAACGTAAAATAACAAAACGTAACATAACTAAACCTTGCATGTAGAAACCACTAGTGCAGGCCTCCATTCCACAGAGGCAAGCAGAATGCACTGAAGCACAGTAGAGCGCAGGAATCCACCTCATTGCTGTGAATAGCA
>NW_016926462.1:0-297 GCF_001483705.2 Eufriesea mexicana
AGGTCTATTCAAAATCCATAACATGTTGGAGCTTGGTGAATAGATCGCCTATCGCCTTCAGCCTAATGACAAGTACTGCTATCCTCTTGCCAGAGAATAGGTCTATTCAAAATCTATATACTGTTATAGATTGGTGAATAGATCGCATATCGCCTTCAATCCAATGGCAGGTACAGTCATCTACTTGCGAGAGAGTAGGCCTATTCAAAATTTATAACCTGTTATGCCATGGTGAATAGATCGCCTAACCCCTTCAATACAATGGCAAGTACAGCCATCTACTTGCCAGAGCATTAG
>NW_016926463.1:0-522 GCF_001483705.2 Eufriesea mexicana
ACTACTTTTCGATGGATTTCTGCTCTCTAATGTGCTTTAACATGCTGTGCTTGGCACTGCGTAGGCAATCAATAGCGGTCACCGCACGTTACGTTGGGTTATGCCACGTTTGGTTGGTTTAGGTTATGCCAAGTTTGGTTGCGGTGTCCTCAACTTTTGTGCTGTACGCTGCAATCCGTTAGGTTCCTGCGCTCAACGTTGTTCTACTATACTCTGTTCGACTCGAGGGATGCGAGTAGTAGTGGTCGTGGAACGTTAGGTTGGGTTAGGTTACGTTTTGTTAGGTTAGGTTAGGTTAAGCTTGCAGAGGATAGCTTTGACTTTCGTGCTATGAGCTGCTATCAGCTGGACATCTGTGACCTACTGTGCCCTACTACATTATGCTTTGCTCTGGGCGGCCAGGATCAGTGGTCGGGGCACGTTAGGTAGGGCTACGCTTCGTTCCTTTAGGTTGTGATTGGTCAGGTTAGGTTAGGATATCTTCGACATTTGAGTTATACTCTGCTCTACTTTGGATTTCTG
>NW_016926464.1:0-276 GCF_001483705.2 Eufriesea mexicana
TTCTATAACATTGCATTGGCTATAGCACGCCAATAGTATCTTTCCTCCGTATTTATGCAAGAAAGTTGTCTCACCACGATATTAGCCGAAAATGTCAATAACATTGAATATTCCAGGCAGATTCTATAGCACTGCAATGGCTATAGCGCGCCAATATAATCTTTCTTCCATTTGCATCCAAGAAATTTAGCTCACCGCGATATTAGTCGAAAGTGACAATAGAATTGAATTTTCCATCCAGATACTATAGAATTGCAATGGCCATGGCTGGCCAAT
>NW_016926465.1:0-566 GCF_001483705.2 Eufriesea mexicana
AAAATGTCAACAAAATTGTATTTTCCAACCACAATCGATATCATTGCAATGGCTATAGCACACAAAATGCATCTATCCTCCTTACTTACGCAAGATTGTTAGCTCACCACGATGTTAGTCGAAAATGTCAACAAAATTGCATTTTCCTTCCCGATTCTATATCATTGCAATGGCTATAGCACACTAAAAGCATCTTTCCTCCTTACTTACACAAGGACGTTTGCTCACCACGATATTAGTCGAAAACGTCTACAAAACTGTATTTTCCAGCCACAATGTACATCATTGCAATGGCTATAGCACTAAAAAGGCATCTTTCCTCCTTGCTTATGCAAGGAAGTTAGCTCACCACGATATTAATAGAGAGTGTCAAGAAAATTGAATTTTCCTTCCACATTCTACAGCACTGCATTGCCTATAGCACGCCAACAGTATGTTTCCTCCATATTTATGCAAGAAAGTTCACTCACCACGAGATTAGTAACGAAAATGTCAATAAAATGGAACTTTCTAGAGAGATTCTACAGCATTGCGACGGCTGTAGCACGTGAATTGAACCTTTCCGC
>NW_016926466.1:0-553 GCF_001483705.2 Eufriesea mexicana
CATTCTATACCATTGCAATGGCTATAGCACTCAAAAAGCATCTTTCCTACTTACTTACGCAAGCAAGTCAGCTGACCACGATATTAGTCGAAAATGTCAACAAAATTGTATTTTCCAGCCACATTCTATACCATTGCAATGGCTATAGCACTCAAAAAGCATCTTTCCTACTTACTTACGCAAGCAAGTCAGCTGACCACGATATTAGTCGAAAATGTCAACAAAATTGTATTTTCCTGCCACATTCTGTATCTTTGCAATGGCAATAGCACTCAAAAAGATTTTTCCTCTTTACCTATGCAAGGAAGTTAGCTCACAAAGATATTAGAGGAAACTGTCAGTAAAATTGAATTCTCCAACAACACACTGTAGCACTGAAATGCGTATAGCACGCCAACAGAATCTTTTCTCCTTATTTATGCAATGAGGTTAGCTCACAACGATATTAGTTCGGGAATGAAAATAAAATTGTATTTGCCATATAGACTCTATAGCGTTGCAATGGCAATAGCACACCCATAGAGTATTTCCTCCATATTTATTCAAGAAAGTT
>NW_016926467.1:0-308 GCF_001483705.2 Eufriesea mexicana
ATGACAGGTCAGGTCAGGTCAGGTAACGTCAGCTCAGGTAATGTCAGGTCAGCTAAGGTCAGTTCAGGTCAGTTCAGGCCATGTCTGGTAAGGTTATGTCGTGTCAGGTCAGGTCAGGCCAGGTTAGCTCTGGTCCGGAAAGATCAGGCCAGGCGAAGCCAGGTCGTGTCCGGCCAGGTCAGGTCAGGTCAGTCAGGTCAGGTCAGTCGGGTCAGGTCAGGGCAGGTAAGGTCGATTAAAGTCAGGACAGGTCAAGTCAGGTCAGGTAACGTCAGCTCAGGTAACGTCAGGTCAGCTAAGGTCAGTTC
>NW_016926467.1:1835-7260 GCF_001483705.2 Eufriesea mexicana
CATGTCATGTCAGGTCAAGTCAGGTCAGGTCAGGTCGGGTCAGTACAGGTCAGGGCAGGTAAGGTCGGTTAAAGTCATGACAGGTCAGGTCAGGTCAGGTAACGTCAGCTCAGGTAAGGTCAGGTCAGCTAAGGTCAGTTCAGGTCAGTTCAGGCCATATCTGGTAAGGTTATGTCGGGTCAGGTCAGGTCACGTCAGCTCAGGTCAGGAAAGATCAGGCCAGACGAGGCCAGGTCGTGTCCGGTCAGGTCAGGTCAGAGGTCATGTCAGGTCAGTCAGCTCAGGTCGGGGCAGGTAAGGTCGTTTAAAGTCAGGACAGGTCAGATCAGTTCAGGTAACGTCAGCTCAGGTAAGGTCAGGTCAGCTAAGGTCAGTTCAGGTCAGTTCAGGTCAGGCCAGGTCAGGCAAGGTCAGGTCAGGTCAGGTCAGGTCAGATCAGTCCGGTGAGGTGAGGTCAGGTCACGTCCGGTCAGGTCTCCTATGTACAAGTCCGATCAGTTCAGCTCAGGACAGGAGAGAACAGGTCAGGTCTGGCCAGGCCAGGTCAGGCCAGGTAGGGTCAGGTCAGCTCAGGTCAGATCATTTCAGATCAGTCACGTCAGGTCTGGTCAGGTCAGGTCAGGTTAGGTCAGGTCATATCAGTCGGGTAAGCTCAGTTCAGGTCAGGTCATGTCAGGTCAGTTCAGTTCAGTTCAGGTCAAGTTATGTCAGGTCAGGTCAGGCCTGATAAGGTCGGGCCAGGCCAGATCATGTCTGGTCAGGTCACGTCTGTTCAGGTCAGTTCACTTCAGATAAGGTCATGTCATGTCTGATCAGGTCAGGTCAGGTCAGGACAGGTCGGGACAGGTCATGTCACGTCAGGTCGTGACAGGTCAGGTAAAGTCAGTTCAGGTCAGGTCAGGTAAGGTCTGGTAAGGTCAGGTCTGGTGACGTTAGATCAGTCAGGTATGATCAGGACATGTCAGGCCAGGTAAGGCCAGTTCAGGTCAGGTGAGGTCAGGGGAGTTCAGGTCACTTCAAGTCAGGTCATGTCAGGTCAGGTCAGTACATGTCAGGTCATGTCAGGTCAGGTCAGTACATGTCAGGTCATGTCAGGTCAGGTCAGTACATGTCAGGTCATGTCAGGTCAGGTCAGTACATGTCAGGTCATGTCAGGTCAGGTCAGTACATGTCAGGTCATGTCAGGTCAGGTCAGTACATGTCAGGTCATGTCAGGTCAGGTCAGTACATGTCAGGTCATGTCAGGTCAGGTCAGTACATGTCAGGTCATGTCAGGTCAGGTCAGTACATGTCAGGTCATGTCAGGTCAGGTCAGTACATGTCAGGTCATGTCAGGTCAGGTCAGTACATGTCAGGTCATGTCAGGTCAGGTCAGTACATGTCAGGTCATGTCAGGTCAGGTCAGTACATGTCAGGTCATGTCAGGTCAGGTCAGTACATGTCAGGTCATGTCAGGTCAGGTCAGTACATGTCAGGTCATGTCAGGTCAGGTCAGTACATGTCAGGTCATGTCAGGTCAGGTCAGTACATGTCAGGTCATGTCAGGTCAGGTCAGTACATGTCAGGTCATGTCAGGTCAGGTCAGTACATGTCAGGTCATGTCAGGTCAGGTCAGTACATGTCAGGTCATGTCAGGTCAGGTCAGTACATGTCAGGTCATGTCAGGTCAGGTCAGTACATGTCAGGTCATGTCAGGTCAGGTCAGTACATGTCAGGTCATGTCAGGTCAGGTCAGTACATGTCAGGTCATGTCAGGTCAGGTCAGTACATGTCAGGTCATGTCAGGTCAGGTCAGTACATGTCAGGTCATGTCAGGTCAGGTCAGTACATGTCAGGTCATGTCAGGTCAGGTCAGTACATGTCAGGTCATGTCAGGTCAGGTCAGTACATGTCAGGTCATGTCAGGTCAGGTCAGTACATGTCAGGTCATGTCAGGTCAGGTCAGTACATGTCAGGTCATGTCAGGTCAGGTCAGTACATGTCAGGTCATGTCAGGTCAGGTCAGTACATGTCAGGTCATGTCAGGTCAGGTCAGTACATGTCAGGTCATGTCAGGTCAGGTCAGTACATGTCAGGTCATGTCAGGTCAGGTCAGTACATGTCAGGTCATGTCAGGTCAGGTCAGTACATGTCAGGTCATGTCAGGTCAGGTCAGTACATGTCAGGTCATGTCAGGTCAGGTCAGTACATGTCAGGTCATGTCAGGTCAGGTCAGTACATGTCAGGTCATGTCAGGTCAGGTCAGTACATGTCAGGTCATGTCAGGTCAGGTCAGTACATGTCAGGTCATGTCAGGTCAGGTCAGTACATGTCAGGTCATGTCAGGTCAGGTCAGTACATGTCAGGTCATGTCAGGTCAGGTCAGTACATGTCAGGTCATGTCAGGTCAGGTCAGTACATGTCAGGTCATGTCAGGTCAGGTCAGTACATGTCAGGTCATGTCAGGTCAGGTCAGTACATGTCAGGTCATGTCAGGTCAGGTCAGTACATGTCAGGTCATGTCAGGTCAGGTCAGTACATGTCAGGTCATGTCAGGTCAGGTCAGTACATGTCAGGTCATGTCAGGTCAGGTCAGTACATGTCAGGTCATGTCAGGTCAGGTCAGTACATGTCAGGTCATGTCAGGTCAGGTCAGTACATGTCAGGTCATGTCAGGTCAGGTCAGTACATGTCAGGTCATGTCAGGTCAGGTCAGTACATGTCAGGTCATGTCAGGTCAGGTCAGTACATGTCAGGTCATGTCAGGTCAGGTCAGTACATGTCAGGTCATGTCAGGTCAGGTCAGTACATGTCAGGTCATGTCAGGTCAGGTCAGTACATGTCAGGTCATGTCAGGTCAGGTCAGTACATGTCAGGTCATGTCAGGTCAGGTCAGTACATGTCAGGTCATGTCAGGTCACGTCAGGTCAGGTCAGGTAGGATCAGGTCAGTTCAGGTCAGGCCAGGTCTGGCAAGGTCAGGTCATGTCAGGTAAGTTCAGGTCAGGCCAGGTCAGGCAAGGTCAGGCCAGGTCAGGTCAGTTCAGATGAGTAAGTTGAGGTGAGGTCAGGTCACGTCCGGTCAGGTCTCCTATGTACAAGTCAGGTCAGTTCAGCTCAGGAGAGGAGAGAACAGGTCAGGTCTGTCCAGGCAAGGTCAGGCCAGGTAGGGACAGGTCAGCTCAGGTCAGATCAGGTCAGATCAGTCAGGTCTGGTCTGGTCTGGTCAGGTCAGGTCAGATCAGTCAGGTCTGGTCTGGTCAGGTCAGGTCAGGTCAGGTCAGGTCACGTCAGATCAGGACAGGTCAGTTCAGGTCAGTTCACTTCAGATCATGACATGTCATGTCAGGTCAAGAAAGGTCAGGTCAGGTCAGGTCAGTACAGGTCAGGACATGTCAGGTCAGGTCAGGTCAGGTCAGGTCAGGTCAGGTCAGGTCAGGTCAGTACAGGTCAGGTCAGGTATGGTAAGGTCAGGTCAGGTCTGGTAAGGCCAGGTCAGGTCAGGACAGGCCAGGCCAGATCATGTCTGGTCAGGTCAGGTCAGTTCTGGTCAGTTCACTTCAGATAAGGTCATTTCATGTCAGATCAGGTGAGGTCAGGCCAGGGCAGGTCTGGTCAGCACAGGTCAAGTCAGGTCAGGTCAGATGATGCCAGTTCAGGTCAGTTCAGGTCAGGCCAGGTCAGGCAAGGTCAGGTAAAGTCAGGTAAGGTCATGTCATGTCAGGTCTGGTCAGGTTAGGACAGGTCAGGTCGGGTCAGGTCAGGTCACGTAAGGTCAGGCCAGGTCAGGTCATGTATGGTCAGTACAGGTCAGGACAGGTCAGGTCAGGTCAAGTCAGGTCAGGTCAGGTCACGTAACGTCAGTTCAGGTCAGGTCAGGTCAGGTCTGGCAAGGTCAGGTCAGGTCAGGTCAGGTCAGGACAGGTCAGATGCTGTCAGTTCAGGTCAGTTCAGGTCCGGCCAGGTCAGGCAAGGTCAGGAGAAGTCAGGTCAGGTCAGGTCAGGTCAGTCAGGTCAGGTCAGGCCAGGCCAGGTCGTGTCAGGTCAGGTCACGTCAGGTCAGGACAGGTCGGGACAGGTCCGGTCAGGTCAGGTCGGGACAGGTCAGGTAAGGTCAGTTCACGTCAGTCAGGTATGATCAGGACATGTCAGGCCAGGTAAGGCCAGTTCAGGTCAGGTCAGTACAGGTCGGGTCATGTCAGGTCAGGTCAGGTCTGGTAAGGGCAGGGCAGGTCAGGTCAGGTCAGGTCAGGTCAGGTCAGGTCAGGTCAGGTCAGGTCAGGTCAGGTCAGGTCAGGTCAGGTCAGGTCAGGTCAGGTCAGGTCAGGTCAGGTCAGGTCAGGTCAGGTCAGGTCAGGTCAGGTCAGGTCAGGTCAGGTCAGGACAGGTCGGGTCAGCTCAGGTCATGTCAGGTCAGGTCAGATGATGTCAGTTCAGGTCAGTTCAGGTCTGGCCAGGTCAGGCAAGGTCAGGTAAAGTCAGGTAAGGTCATGCCATAACAAGTCAGGGCTGGTCAGGTCAGGGCTGGTCAGGTCAGGTCAGGTCAGGTCAGGTCAGCTCAGGTCAGGTCAGCTCAAGCCAGGAAAGGTCTGGCCATGCAAGGCCTGGTCGTGTCAGGTCAGGTAAGGTCAGGTCAGTCAGGTCAGGTCAGGCCAGGCCAGGTCATGTCAGGTCATGTCACGTCAGGACAGGTCAGGTCAGGTCAGGTCAGGTCTGGTAGGGCCATGTCAGGCCAGGCGACGCCAGGTCGTGTCAGGTCAGGTCAGGTGAGGTCAGTCAGGTCAGGTCAGGTCAGGTAACCACAGCTCAGGTGAGGTCAGGTCAGGTCAGGTCAGTTGCTGGCAGTTCATGTCAGTTCAGGTCAGGCCAGGTCAGGTCTGGTAAGGTCAGGTCCGGTCAGGCCAGGTCAGGTCAGGTCGGGACAGGTCAGGTAAGGTCAGGTAATTTCAGGTCTGGTCAGTCAGGTATGATCAGGACATGTCAGGCCAGGTAAGGTCAGTTTAGGTCAGGTCAGCTCAGGTCTTGTCATGTCACGTCAGGTCGGGTCTGGTCAGGTCAGGTCAGGTCAGGTCAGATCAGGTAAGGCCAGGTCAGGCCAGTCGAGGCCAGGTCCTGTCAGGTCAGGTCAGGTTGGGTCAGTCAGGTCAGGTCAGGGCAGGTAAGGTCGGTTAAAGTCATGACATGTCAGGTCAGGTCAGGTAACGTCAGCTCAGGTAAGGTCAGGTACAAGGTCAGGTCAGCTAAGGTCAGTTCAGGTCAGTTCAGGCCATGTCTGGTAAGGTTATGTCAGGTCAGGTCAGTCAGGTCAGGTCAGTCGGGACACGTCAGGGCAGCTAAGGCCGATTAAAGTCAGGACAGGTCAGGTTAGGTCAGGTAACGTCAGCTCAGGTAACGTCAGGTCAGCTAAGGTCAGTTCACGTCAGTTCAGGTCAGGCCAGGTCAGGCAA
>NW_016926468.1:0-883 GCF_001483705.2 Eufriesea mexicana
TAAGATGGCTTTGGCTATTGTGCTATGCACTGCTGTACGGTGGTTTCTGCGCTCTACTGTGCTCTAGCGTATTCTGCTTGGCTATGTGATGGCCAGTAGTTTTAGTCTCGGCACGTTAGTCTTTGTTGCGTTGCGTTTGGTTATGTTACATTTGGTCATGTTAGGAGACCAGGGCTTTGACTTTTGTGCTATACACGGCTATTCGGTGGAATTCTACTCTCTGCATTGCCCTACTATACTCAGCTCGATTCTTGTGAGGTCAGCAATAGTGGTCGTCGCACGATAGGTTGGGGTATGTTACGTTTGGTTAGGTTACGCTAGGCTAAGTTTGGCCAGGATCTCTTTGACTTTCGTGATGTACACCTTTGTTCGGTGGATTCCTGAGATCTACTGAGCTCTACTCTAATCAGCTTGGACCTGCGGAGTCCAGCAATAGTGGTGGCGTCACGTTAGGTAGAGGTTGGTTACGTTTGGCACTGCTTCGGTTGGTTAGGTTAGGACATGGTAGATATGACTTTTGCGACATACACGTCAATGCGGTGAATTTTTGCGCTCTGCTGTACTCTAATATGATCTGCTTGACTCTGAGGAGGCCAGCAAAGGAGGTCTCGGCTCGTTGGGTTTATTTATTCCACGTCTGGTTATGTTTGGTTAGATCAGGTTAGGTTGCGATATCTTTGACTTTTGTGCTATACACTGCTGTTCGGTGGATGTCTGCGCTCTGCTGTGCACTAGTATATTCTGTTTGGCTCTGGGGTGGCCAGCAATAGTGGTCGTGGCACCACAGGTTGTGACACCTTACGTTTGGTAATGTTACGTTTGACAGGCTTGGGGAGTATAGCTATGAGTTTTGTGCCATACACTGCTCTTCGCTAAATTTCTG
>NW_016926468.1:8091-12695 GCF_001483705.2 Eufriesea mexicana
TTGCTCTACTATAACCTGCTCGACTCGGTGGTGGCCAGCAATAAACGTTTTGGCACGTTAGGTCGATGTATGCTACGTTTGGTTAGGTTAGGTTGGTCGAGCTTGGTTAGGGTAGCCTTGACTTTCGTGCTGCACACAGGTATACTGTGGGTACCTGTGATCTACAGTGCTCAAGCATATTCTGCGTGTCTCTGGTGGGCCAGCGTCAGTGGTCGCGGTAAGTTATGTTTAGCTTGGCCACGCTTGGTAAGGTTAGGTTCGGCCGGGTAAGGTTAGGATAATTTAGACTATTGTGCTATACACTGCAATGCGGCGGATTTGTGCTTTTTACTCTCCTCTAATATGTTCTGCTTGTCTCAGTTGAGGGCTGCCATAGAAGTCTCGGCACGTTAGGTTGAGATATGTTACGCTTGGTGGTGCTACATTTGGCTAGGTTAGGACGGGATGTCTTTGACTTTTTTGTCCTATACACTGCTCTACGGTGGACTTCCGCGCTCTACTGTGCCCTAGTATTCTCTATTCGGCTCTAGACGGGCCAGCAATTGTGATCTCCGCAGGTTACGCTGATTTACGGTAAGTTTGTTTGGATTAGGTTAGGTCAGGTTAGGTTAGGATGTCCTACACTTTTGTGCTATACACTTCAATGCGGTGGGTGTCGGCGCTCTACTGTGCACTAGCATATTCTGCTGGGCTTCGTGTAGGCCAGCAATAGTGGTCTCGACGCGTTAGGTTTATTTATGTTACGCTACGTTTGCTTAAGCTCTGATGGGGTTGCATTGACTTTTGTGCGATAAACTGCAACTACATGGATTTCTGCTATCTACTACCCTCAAATATGTTCCACTCGGCTCTGTGGAGGCCAGTAAGGGTGGTTTCGGCACGATGTGTTGAGTCAGGTTACGCCTTGTGAGGCATTGTTAGGCAAAGTTTGGTCAGTAGGGCTCTGGCCTTCGTGTTATACGCCGCAATTCCGTGTACTTCCGTGATCTACTGTGCTCTACTATATTCTGCATGGCCATGGGTGCCAGCAGCAGTGGTCGCGGCATGGTATTTTGGCTTAGGCTACGCTTGGTTGGGTTAGGTTATGTCAAGTCAGGTCACGATACCTCAGACACCTGTGCTATACGCTGCAATGCAGTGGATTTCTGCGCTCTACTGTGCTCTAGTATATTCTGCTTGGCCCAGGCGAGGCCAGCAATAGTGGTCTCGGCGCTTTAGGTTGGATTACGTTGGCTTGGGTTCGGTTTTGATAGTTTTGACTTTTGGGCTATACACTGCGATTCTGTGGATTTCTGCGCACTGCACACACCTAATATTTCCTGATCGTCTGTGGTGAGCCCAGCAGTGGCGGTCGCGGCACGCTAGGTTGGGGTAGATTACAATCGGCTGCGTCACGATAGGTTAGGTTAGAAGAGGATGGCTTTCACTTTTAAGATATAAACTGCTACTCGGTCGATTTCTGCGCCCCACAATGCTCTACTATACTCTGCTCGACTCTAGCGATGCCAGATATAGTTGTCTCGGCATGTTAGTTTGAGCTATGTTACGTTTGGTTATGGTACGCTTGGCTAGGTTAGGACAAGATAACTTTTATTTTTGTACTCTACGCTGCTATTGGGTGGTTATCTGAGCCCTACTGTGGTCTACTATATCCCTCTGCCTCTCGAGAGGCCAACAACAGTGGTCTCGGCACGTTAGGCTGTGTTAGGTTGCGTTTGTTCGGGCTAGATTGGGCTATGTTTGGTCAGGACTACTTAGATTTTCGTGTTATACAAGGTTATTCGTTGAATTCCTGCGATCTACTGCGCTCTGTCATATTCTGCTTGCCTCTGTGGAGGCCATCAGCAGGGGAAGCGGCACATTGCGTTCAGTTAGGCTACATTTGCATATGTAAGGTTAGGCCAGGTAATGTCAGAATATCTTTGACATGTAGGCTATACACTCCAGTGCGACGGATTTGTGCACTCTGATGTGCTCTTCTGTATTCCGATTGTGTCTGTGGTGGCCAGCAATAGTTGTCTCGGCACGGTAGCTTGAGTTAGGTTACGCGTGGTAAGGCTTCTTTTGATAATCTTAGGACAGGATAGCTATGACTACTGCGCTATACATTTCTATTCTGTAAATTTGTGCATTCTGCGGTGCTCTAGTATTTTCAGCTTGCCTCTGGGGCGGCCAGCAATGGCGACCGTGGCGCGGCCGTTTGAGTTATGTCACGCCAGGTAAGGTTTGGTTAGGTTAATTTTGATAAGGATAGCTTCGTCTTTCGTGCTGTACACCGTTATTCAGTGCATTTCGGTCATCCAGTGCGCTCTACTATATCCTGCTTGGCTTTGGTGGCCAGCAGCAGCATTCGCGGCACGTTATGTTGTGTTAGGCTACGTTCGGTTATGTCTGTTTATGTCAGGTAAGGTTAGGATGTCTTCCACTTTTGTGCTGTACACTGCAATGCGATGGATATCTTCGCTCTACTGTGCTGTAGTACATTCTGCTTGGCCATGTGGAGGCCAGAAATAGTGTTCTCGGCGCGATAGGTTTTGTTAAGTGTCGTACGGTTATGCTAGGTTCGGTTATGTTATGGTAGGGTGGCTTTGACCTTTGTGCTGTGCGTTCCGGTTTGATGGATTTCTGAGCTCATCTCTGGACTGATGGGTTCTGCTTGGCTATGGGGAGAGCAGCAATAGGGGGCTCGGCATGTTATGTTGAGTTACGCTTCATATAGTTATGTTACGTCTTGCGAGGTTACGATGGGGTGGTTCAAATCATCTCTGGACTGATGGGTTCTGCTTGGCTATGGGGAGAGCAGCAATAGGGGGCTCGGCAGGTAAGTGTGTGTTTGGTTACGGTCGGTTACGTTAGAAGTGGTTATGTTAGGGAAATGTAGCCCTTGCTTCTGTGTTGTGCACTGCTATTCGGTGAGTTTCTGTGCTTTTCTGTGCTCTAATAGGCTCTATTGGGCTCTGGGGATGCTAGCAATATCGGTATCGGCACGTCATACTAAGCTATGCAGAGTACAGTTGGTATGCCTAGGCCAGGTTAGGTTAAGATGCCACTCACTTTTGTGCTATACACGGCAACGTGGTGGACGTCTGCGCTCTACTCTGCTCTAGTACACTCTGCTGCGCTCTGGGAAGGAGAGCAACAGGGAACATGTTACGTCCGGTAGTGTCAAGTTTGGCACGGTTAGGATACGATAGCTTAGACCTTTGTGCCATTCACAGCGATACGGTGTATTTCTGTCCTCTAGTGTGCTCTAATATGTTCTGCACGCCTCTACGGTGGCCAGAAATGGTGGTTTCAGCGCGCTAGGTTGAGGTATGTTACGTTACGTTAGGTTATGTTAGGATGTCTGGTCGTGATTTCTTTGCCATTTGTGCTATACACTGCTTTCCGGTGGATATCTGTGATCTACTGTGCTCTACTTCCTTCTGTTTGGCCTCGGAGTGGCCGAGAGCTGTGGTCGCAGCAAGTTAGTAGCAACAGTCAAGCTACGTCTGGTTAAGTTAGGCTTTGACAGGTTTGATTAGGGTATCTAACGCTTTTATGCTATTCACTGCAATGCGGTGTATGTCAGCGCTCTTCTGTGATTTTGTACACTCTGCTTGTCCCTGTGGAGGCCAGCAATCGTGTCCTCGTCTTGTTAGGATGGGTTAGGTTACGTTTGGATATCTTGCGTTTAACTAGGTTAGGACTGGTTAGTTTGACTTTCGCGCTGCTCTCTGCTATTCGGCGGATATCTACGCTCGAATGTGCTCCAGTATTCTCTGCTTGGCTCTTGGCGGTCAGAAATATTGGTCTCGTTACTACATGTTATGTTACCCTGTATTAGAAATGGTCAGGTGATGACAGGTTAGATCAGAGTATGTTTGACTTTTGTGGTGTACACTGCAATGCGGTGAATTTCTCCGCTCTGTTGTGCTCTAGAATATTCTGCTTGCTCTGGGGATCCCAGCAGTAGTGGGCTCGGCAAGTTATGTTGAGTTACGCTTCATATAGTTATGTTACGTCTTGCGAGGTTACGATGGGGTGGTTCAGACTTTTGTGCTATTCACTGCTATACGCGGATAAATGCGATCTATTGTGTTCCATTATTTTCTGCTTGGATTTTGGGAGACCGGCAATAGTGGTTTAGGTGCGTTAGACTGGGCTAGGCTACGTTTCGTTAGATCAGGTTGGGAACGCCTGGTCATGAATCCTCTGTCCTTTGTTCTGTACACTGCAGCTCGGTGGATTTGTGCGCTCAGCATTGCTCTGCTATAGTCTAATCCACTCTGGAGAGGCGGGCAATGGTGGCCGAGGCACGTTAGGTTGAGTTATGTATTGTTCGTTTAGGATAGGTTAGGATATGTGTGGTTAGGATGGCTTTGACTTTCGTGTTGTATACCACTTTCCGGTGGATTCCTTTGATCTAAAGTGCTCTACTATTTACCGCTTGGTACCGGAGATGCCAGCATCAGTGGTCGCTGTACATTATGTTGAGTTTTGTTACATTTGGCTAGGCTAGGATAGGGCAGGTTTTGTTAGGATACCTCTGGCTCTTGTGCTATACACTGCAGTGCAGCGGATTTCTGCCCATTGCTGTGCTCTGTAGCATTCTGCCTGGCATT
>NW_016926468.1:17206-18336 GCF_001483705.2 Eufriesea mexicana
AGGAAAGCGTTGGTTAAGATAGCCTTGACTTATGTGCTACACACTGCCAATCGGTCGATACCTGTGCATTGCTCTGCTCTACCAGCATCCGCCTGTCTCTGGGGATGACAGCAATAGTGTTTGTGGCACATTAGGTTGAGCTAGTATACGTTTGGCTAGGTTAGAATCGGTCAGGCCAGGTTATGGTCTCTTTGACTATTGTACTGTACAGTGGAATCTGGAAGCCTCCTGCGGTATACTGTGCTCTAGAATCGGGCCTCTGGAGATTTTAGCAATGTTGGTCTCCGCGCGTCAGGTTAAATTAGGTTACGCTTGCTTGTACTACGTTTGGATATGTCAGAACAGGGTAGAGGGGACTTTTGCGCTGTACACTGCTACTCGTTTGAATTCCGCGCTCTACTGTTCTCTACGGTACTCTGCCCTCCTCGGGGGAGGCCGGTAATAGTGGTTTCGGCACGTTAGGTTATGTTAGGCTGCGTTTGGCAGGTTATATTAGTGTGGATTATGTTAGGATTGCTGTGACTTTAGTGGTATAGACTGCTTTTCGGTGGACTTATGCGCTCTTCTGTGCACTAGTATATTCTGCTTGGATCTGGATAGACCAGCAACGCTGGTCTCGTCATGTTACTTTCGGCCACATTACGTTAGGTTATGTCAAGATTTCCTACGTTAGGAAAGGTTGGCTTTAACTTTTGTCAAATACACTGCTATTCGGTGGACTCCTGCTCTCTTCAGAGCTCTACTATACCCTGCTCGACTCCAGGGAGACCAGCCATAGCGGTCGCGGCACGATTCAGTTAAGTTACGTTTTGCAGCGTTTGGTTCGGTTGCGTTTCGACAGGATGGCTTCGACTTTTGTCATATGCACTGCTATGCTATGGATTTCGGAGCTGTACTGAGCTCCAATATGTACTGCTTGGCACTGGGTGGGCCAGCAATAGAGGTCTCAGCTCGTTAGGTTTAATTACTCTACGTTTTGTTAGGTTAGGTTATGTCAAGTTAGGCTAGGATATCTTCGACTTTTGCGCTATACACTGCCATTCGGTGGATTTCTGCTCTCCACATTGCTTTAATATGATCTGCTTGACTCTGGGAATAGCATTAATACTGATATCGGCACAATATGTCGA
>NW_016926468.1:18417-23029 GCF_001483705.2 Eufriesea mexicana
CTCCTACGATTGGGAGGTATTTTCGGCGAAAAATTGCGTTTTCTGGTGCGTGTGTTAGTGCCACTCTGTGAGCGCAGTGCGTTGGTGCACGTGACCGGGGACTCGCGTCGCGGAGTGTGTCATGGTGCTGTTAAAAAATTGCATTTGTTTGGAAGCTTTTTTCTCTTTCCTGCCATCGACGAAGTTGTGGACGCTGTTACGGCGCAGGTAGGCGAGGGACGGTGCCCGTTGCCTGCGGCGGAGGCGCGCGCCCGCCCAGCGCGGCATATATTGGCGAAGGGTCACGTAGCAATGCAAGCGACGGAGCAGGGGCTCGCAACCCGCGCAATGAAAACCATCCCGGGGAAGCCTGACAACGAACCTAGGAAGGAAGGTACGGTTATAGCTAGTGGTGTCAACGCCGCTCCAGTGGAGCTTGCTGCAGGTACTACGAGGCGCGTGACTCGTAGCACCACATTGCGAAAGGTGCTGCCGGCAGACATCGAGGGGGAGTGCTACTCCATCGCTGCTGCCGTCAGCGGCACGGGCGTCGGCGAAACGTCGTCTTCGTGGGAGTCCACCGCGAAGACAGCGAAGCGCCCGCGGAGGGCGGCAGTGGGAGAATATGTCCCATTCGGAGGTTTGGAGGATATTGAAATCGCCCCGAAACACACGAGCATAAGCCGGACGAAGGCGACCCTTCCCACACTGTCTGCCGTTATATCCGAGAATTGCGCGAGGATAGGAACGATAGCAGACAAGAGTAAAAACCTGCACGGCCCATACGTTCGCGCCCTCGGTATGTGTGCTAGGGTGGTGGACTCAGCCGGCTAGGAGATGAGCCTCCAAATAGCAGCCGGCCGTGCCCAGGAGACGATGGCTGACAGGGTCCGCGTGCTGATGGCGGGAGAACGATGCCTCCCAGCAAGCGGTGATCGCCTTCTTGCGCGCGGAGCTGGCTCCGGGGCGGAGGCGAGTAATCGACGACCACGTGCCCGCTGGAAGTGTGCTTGCGCCCGAGTTTGGTATGGAGGCTTCCCTCGCGGCACTCAGTCCCCGAATCGACGAAAGATTCGAGGAGCTCGTGCGTACGCTCCGCGTTGCAGCCGGGCGGGATGCGCCTGACCGAGCGCAGGAGCAAGCGAGCTCCACCGCCGGCCTGCGCGCGCGGCCTGGAATGGTGGCCTCGGCGGATACTATCGCCGGCGCTTCCCGTGCGGGGCCCGCTGACGCCTTGGCGACGGAGCGTCTCGCGGCCCCGGTCGTAGCCGGGAATAACGCAGAGGCCAGCTGGTCTCTCGTCATCGGTAGGCGTGAGAAGCGAGCGCAGCGGCAGGCAGCCGCTGCCCCGCTACTGCCCGCGAGATTGCCCGCAATCGCGCAGAAGAGAGCCGGCGGTATGACGGGGCGCCGCGCTCCGGGGACTAGCGCGGTTCGCACGATTCCCGCAACCGCAGCGAAGACCGGAGCGATGCCCGCGCACGACAAGGAGAAGAGCGGCGACAACCAGGGCACCACCCTTAAGCAGCCGCCGTGGTGGTTTGGGTACCCGAGGGCTCGAGGCTTTCTTGCGCGGGGGCCACATCCGCTGCATGAGGAAAAATAAGTCCCGCCGACTTCAGGATCGAGGACTTGCGCCCCGTCGGGCCGCTTCCGGTGGTCTCCTACTGGAGATAGCTGGACTCGAGGGCTCACAACGAGGCGTCGCTGTCGCCGGGCGAATGAGCGAAGCCTTTGACGGATCCGGCGTGCGGGTTACGGTTCACACCGAACAAGCGGAACTGAGGGTGACAGGGCTCAACGACTCTGTCACGCCCCGCGATATGGCCGCTGCCCTGGCCAGGGTCGGTGATAGCACCGAGGCAGAAGTACTAACCGGAGTGATCCAGCCTTCCTCTTCGGGGCTGGGCTATGTATGGTTCCATTGTCCCCTCGCGGCAGCGAGAAAGGCCGTCGGATGCGGGCGGGTCCGCGTCGGCTGGACTTCGGCCCGTGTCGTAGCCTTGGAGGCACGACGCCTCCATTGCTTCCGTTGCCTTGCGTTCGGCCACGCGAGGAACGGATGCTCTGGCGCGGTAAACCGCAGCGACACTTGCTTCAAGCGTGGCGCGGCGGGCCACCGTGCCGGTGGGTGAAGTGCGCCTGGACACAAGTACACGGCTTGCGCCGGGCTCGGCCGCCCCTCCAACCACAGGCTGGGCAGCAAGGCGTGCTGCCCGCCAAAGGCGAAAGGCGCGGCTCGCCAGGCGCCTGCAGGCGTCGCGTCAGCCTCGTCTCCTGCGAGCGCCAATTCGAAACCCGCGTCCTCGAATTCCGTCCTTGCGACAGCTACCGCGAAGGGCCCGGCGTCCGGCGGGGCAACGGGCCCGCAGCCGGCCGCAAGAAGGGGGGCAAGGAGGAGGCCATGGACAAGACCTAAATATCACGCCGTCCATGGTCGCCCAGAACAACCTGAGCTACCCGCGGGCGTCGAAGTACCTGCTCCTGCTGACCCTCGTTGAGCTGGGTGTCTGGCTGTCTGTTACCGCAGAGCAGTACCGTATCCTCGATCAAGACGGGTGTTTCGGGGATCGCAACTGCTCCGTGGCGATCGAGGCCAGAGGACTACTGCGGACATCCCCACCAACGCTGCTTCACAGCGGTGAGGGATTCGTGGCGGCCTCCTGGAACGACGTAGACGTAGTGGGGTGCTACGTCTCCCACAAACGAGGCCTGCCGTCGTGCGAGATGTACCTGACGAGGTCGGATGATTCCTCAGTGTTCACGTGGCTCGTCCGGTTCTGGTCCCTGGGGGACTTCAATGTCCACTCCGTGGCGTGGGGTTCCCCGTGAGCAGGCGCTCGCGTCGAGGTCCTGCATATTGGGCTGCCGGCTTGGATTTACGAATGCTCAACCTGGTTTCCGCAACCACGTGCGCCCGGTGGAACGGCACGTCCATCGTGCACTTGTGGCTCACATCGACGGCAGCTGTGCGGCTGGTCACCGTCTGGACGCTGGCGGTGGATGAGGAAGGGCTTAGCGACCACCAGCACATCACCATGATGCTTGCCGGCACTCCTCGCATCGGTCTTGAACCACCCAGCGGGAAGCACGCCACCGCGCCGAGATGGGCGCTCGGGCGCCTCGACCGCTGCCTCTACGCCTCGGCCGTCCAGGAGGTCGCCTCGGCGGATGGGGCCGTCGGGAGCGAAGGCGAAGAAGCGAGGTTAGGGGCGGAGCGGCTGAGGGCGGCGATGACGCGCGCGTGCGACGTCGCCATGCCTGAGGTGAGGGAGCCACCTCCGAGGGGTGCAGTGCACTAGTGGTCGGCCGAAATCGCGCAGCTCCGTGAGCTTTGGGTGCTCGCCCGGCGCCAGTATACCCGTGCGCGACGTCGACGACGCGCGGTGTTCGCCGAAGCTATCGCGCGCCTCTATCGCGAGGACAGGTCCGCGTTAGGCGATCTCCGGTGGTAGATCCGCAGAGCCAAATCTCGTCAATCGGACGAGCTCCACGCGACGCTCGAAGGCGATCAGTTGGGGCGCCCCTATATATTAGTTTCTGGGAAGTTAAGGGCATTGGCGCCCCCCGGGATCAATCGTATGGGCCCCGAGGTCCTGCGGCGGGTGATCAACACCCTCTTCCCGGTGAAGGCGGCGGAGGGGGTGCAACCCGTTGCAGTGAGATCGGAACTGGTCGGATGGTCCGACGAGCACGTGGTCTCGCACGAAGAGTTGGGACGTGCGGTCGTTGGGATGGGGGCGTGGAGCATCACCCCCGGACCGAACAGCATCCCAGGCCGAGTCTTTGAACTGGCACTGGAGGCGCGAGGTGACCGTGTGCGACGGCTGCTCGAGAGCTGCCTAAGGACCGGTCGCTACACGGCATGTTGGAAGAGAGCGAGTGTCGTGCTGATCTCGAAACCAGGGAAGCCGCCGGACTCTCGGAAGTCATACCGGCTGATGCGCCTGCTGGTCGAGGCGGGCAAGCTCTTAGCGCGCGTTCTATCTGCCCGCCTCCGAGAGCATTTAATGGACGTGGGTCCCGATCTCAGAGTCAGCCATTTCGGATTCCCGCAGGGTCGGTCGACGATCGACGCCATTAAGTGCGTTCGTAACCTGTCGGAGGCTGCCGTTGATCGGGGCCGGGTGGTGCTCGCGGTCGGTGTGTATATCGCCAACGCCTTCAACACCTTGCCCGGGGCCGCCATCCGGTATGCCCTGTTGTACCACAGGGTTCCCCAATACATGATGGCGGTGATCGGCGGCTATTTGGCGGAGCGCTCGATCTAGTATCCCGGACGATACCCAACTGTCGTGCGGGCGACGAACTGCGGGTTTCTACAGGGATCTGAACTCGGGTCGGTCCTCTGGGACCTGGCGTATGATTCCGTGTTGTGCACTCCGCTCCCCCGCGGCTTGGGCCTGACGTGTTACGCGGACGACACGCTGGTGATAGCCGCTGGGTCGAGTTGGGAGGAGACCACGCTGCGCGCTGGAAGCGGCGTGGCCCTGGTCGCGGATAGCATCCTGCGGCTGCGGTTGAGTATCTCCACAGAGAAGGCCGAGGCAATGTCGTTTTGCCATCGGCACCGCATGTAGCCGTCCAAGTTCCTGATTCGCGTGGGGAACGTCGTGGTCGAGGTACGGGACCG
>NW_016926468.1:29841-33644 GCF_001483705.2 Eufriesea mexicana
GGTTAGGGGCGGAGCGGCTGAGGGCGGCGATGACGCGCGCGTGCGACGTCGCCATGCCTGAGGTGAGGGAGCCACCTCCGAGGGGTGCAGTGCACTAGCGGTCGGCCGAAATCGCGCAGCTCCGTGTGCTTTGGGTGCTCGCCCGGCGCCAGTATACCCGTGCGCGACGTCGACGACGCGCGGTGTTCGCCGAAGTCATCGCGCGCCTCTATCGCGAGGACAGGTCCGCGTTAGGCGATCTCCGGAGGTACATCCGCAGAGCCAAATCTCGTCAATCGGACGAGCTCCACGCGACACTCGAAGGCGATCAGTTGGGGCGCCCCTATATATTAGTTTCTGGGAAGTTAAGGGCATTGGCGCCCCCCGGGATCAATCGTATGGGCCCCGAGGTCCTGCGGCGGGTGATCAACACCCTCTTCCCGGTGATGGCGGCGGAGGGGGTGCAACCCGTTGCAGTGAGATCGGAACTGGTCGGATGGTCCGACGAGCACGTGGTCTCGCACGAAGAGTTGGGACGTGCGGTCGTTGGGATGGGGGCGTGGAGCATCACCCCCGGACCGAACAGCATCCCAGGCCGAGTCTTTGAACTGGCACTGGAGGCGTGAGGTGACCGTGTACGACGGCTGCTCGAGAGCTGCCTAAGGACCGGTCGCTACACGGCATGTTGGAAGAGAGCGAGTATCGTGCTGATCCCGAAACCAGGGAAGCCGCCGGACTCTCGGAAGGCATACCGGCTGATGCGCCTGCTGGTCGAGGCGGGCAAGCTCTTAGCGCGCGTTCTATCTGCCCGCCTCCGAGAGCATTTAATGGACGTGGGTCCCGATCTCAGCGTCAGCCATTTCGGATTCCCGCAGGGTCGGTCGACGATCGACGCCATTAAGTGCGTTCGTAACCTGTCGGAGGCTGCCGTTGATCGGGGCCGGGTGGTGCTCGCGGTCGGTGTGTATATCGCCAACGCCTTCAACACCTTGCCCGGGGCCGCCATCCGGTATGCCCTGTTGTACCACAGGGTTCCCCAATACATGATGGCGGTGATCGGCGGCTATTTGGCGGAGCGCTCGATCTAGTATCCCGGACGATACCCAACTGTCGTGCGGGCGACGAACTGCGGGTTTCTACAGGGATCTGAACTCGGGTCGGTCCTCTGGGACCTGGCGTATGATTCCGTGTTGTGCACTCCGCTCCCCCGCGGCTTGGGCCTGACGTGTTACGCGGACGACACGCTGGTGATAGCCGCTGGGTCGAGTTGGGAGGAGACCACGCTGCGCGCTGGAAGCGGCGTGGCCCTGGTCGCGGATAGCATCCTGCGGCTGCGGTTGAGTATCTCCACAGAGAAGGCCGAGGCAATGTCGTTTTGCCATCGGCACCGCATGTAGCCGTCCAAGTTCCTGATTCGCGTGGGGAACGTCGTGGTCGAGGTACGGGACCGTATGAAATATCTTGGTCTCCTCCTCGATAGCCACTGGAGGTTCGACGAGCAATTGCTCGTGCTGGAACCTCGCCTGGAAGGTATGGCGGGGGCGCTTGTCGCCTGCTACCCAACCTGGAAGGGCCAGACGGGAGGGTGCGCCGCCTCTACACAGGAGTCTTCCGCTCGGTGGTACGTCACGTGGCTCCGATCTGGGCGAATGACCTGGTCGCTAGTCCATGCAGTCTGGCGATTCTCCGGCGCGTCGCTCGAAGGATGGCGATCAAGTTCATGTGCTGCTACCGTACAATATCCAACGAGGCGGCGATGGTCCTGGCGGTTGTTCCACCGTTCGAACTGCAAGCGGTGGGCGGGGCCCGTATCTACGGACTCCTACACGCTGGCGGAGGCGGAGCTCCAGAAGAAGTGTCCGACAGTCCGTGATGACTGCCCGGCTGGCTCGGTTGAGGAAGCCAAGCAGACGGCGGCACCGTGCGATCGAGGCTGTGCTCTCCGCGCTGGATGCATGTGGGCGCAGCGGCAGCCGGCACACTTTCCGCCTGACACAAGTGCTAATCGGGCGCGGGTGCTTCGGGAAGTACCTGTGTCGCATCGTGCCGGGACGTGAGACGCGGTGTCATCACTGCGGGTAAGGGCGCGACACGGCGCAGCACACGCTGGAGGAATATCCGGAGTGCGCTCGCGAGCGCCCGGTACTTTGTCGCGTGGTGGGTCGGGACATTTCATTCTCCGTCGTCGTGGCGCGGATGATGGAGAGCTTCGGTGCGTGGCGTGCGGTGGCCTCCTTATGCGAGGCGGTTATGTTGCAGAAGGATCCTGCGGAGAGAGACCGCCAGCCTAGCGCGTGCTTCTCGCGCTTATGGCCGTGGAGGCTGCAAGCGCGGCTCCAGTGGTCGTCGCGCGCTCTGCCGGATGTGTTAACGCGTTAGACATCCGCCCTCGGGAGCGACCATGTACCTAAGATCGGGGAGACTGTCTCTCTCTCCTGTTGTAACCTAGGTCAGGATGACCACGGCCTGGCGAGTGAGGGCCCGTTTGTCCGAGAGAACGTGGTCTGGACGCGCGGCGCCGCGTAATGGTCGCGCGGCGTACGCAGCGTATGCGTGCTTTATGTGCCTTTAATCGACCCGTCTCGCGCGCACGGACATGGAATTATCGGGTGCGATTTCCCGTAGCGCCGGGAGGGACCTGACGTTGCGTCGCGGGGGCGTCCTGGCAATTACGTCGCCGCGAAGCCCAGAGCGCACCGAAATGCGAAGGGCTGGCCATCGAGGGGGTTTTAGTGTGTAAAGATCCAACATAACCCACCCCCTCACCTAAGGGGTCTGGTATCCTTGGAAGATCTCCCACACGTGAAATAGAAGAGGAAATTTGGTTATGGTATCTTCAACTTTTGTCCTGTAAACTGCAATGCCATAGATTGCTCCACGCTACGGTACTCTAATGTGCTCCGCGCGGCTGTGGAGTGGCCAGGAGTAGTGGTCTCGTCACGTTAGGTTGAGTTATGCCACGTTTCGTTTGGCTGTGTTAGCCCTGGTTAGGCATGGATAGCTCAGTCTTTCCTGTTATAAACTGTTATCCGGTTGAGTTCTGCGCTCTACTGTGCTCTAGTATATTCTGCTTTTCTCTTTGGACGTCAGCAATAGTGGTCTGGGCACTTCAGGTTGGGCCAGGATACGTTCATTTGTGTTACGACTGTTTAGGTTAGGCTAGGATAGCTATGAACTTTGTGCTGTGCACTGCTGTTCAGTGGATTTCTGCGCTCTGCAGAGACCTAACATTCCCAGCTTTGCTCTGGGATTTCCAGAAACAGCGACCGCAATGAGTTTAGCTTCGTTAGGTTACATTCGATTCGGTTAGGTTTGTTTGCATTAGGCTACGATATCTTTGACTTTCGTGCTATACACATCCATTCTATAGACCTCTGCGCTCTACTGTCCTCTAATATACCCTACTTGGCGAGGGGAATGTCAGCAATAGTGGGCTCGGCACGCTTGGTTAAGTTAGGTTGCGGTTGGTTATATCGCGTTTGGGAATATTAGGATAGAATAGCTTCGACTTTTGTGGCATACACTGTGATCCGTTGGATTTCTACGCCGTGCGTTGCACTGCGAGACTCTGTGCGGCTCTTGGGGGGACAGTAACAGTGGTCTCGGTCCGTTATATTGTGTTAGGGTACGTATGACTACGTTACGTTAGATTGGGATCGGTTTGGATAGATTTGACTTTTGAGGGAAACACCGACATTCGGTGGATTTCTACGCTCTACTCCACTCTACTATATCATGCTTGGCAGAGGGGAGTCCAGCAGTAATGGTCGCCGCTCGTTAGGTTGAGTGAGGCTAAGTTTGGTTAGGTACCGTTGGTTCGGGAT
>NW_016926468.1:33808-34145 GCF_001483705.2 Eufriesea mexicana
TTAGGATATCTTTGACCTTTCTGCTGTTCATTGCCGTTCTATGGACTTCTGCGCTCTGCATGCCTCTAACATCTCCTGCTTGGCGATGGGGAGTACAATAATAGTGGGCTCGTCTCGTTAGGTATAGTTAGTTTACGCGTGGTTTGGTTAGGTTAAGTCAGGTTAGGTCAGGGTTTCCCTGACTTCTGTGCTATACACTGCTATCTGGTGGCTATCTTCGCTCTACTGTGTTCCAGTATATTCTGCTTGCCGCTGGGGAGGCCAGCGACAGTTCTGTCGACACGTCAGGTTAAGTTAGGCTACGAGTGCTTATATTACGTTTGGACACGCCATTATA
>NW_016926468.1:38284-41209 GCF_001483705.2 Eufriesea mexicana
CCAGCAACACTGGACGCGGCATGTTAGGTTGAGTCAGACTACGTTTGGTTAGGTAAGTTTGCGTTGGATTAGGTTACGCTGGCTTTGACCTTTGTGCTCAGCTCAGATATTCCATGGACTTCTGTCTTGTACTGTGGTCTATCATATTCTACTTATCCCTGGGCACGACAGCAGTGGTGGCCGCGGCATGTTAGTTTCAGTTACGTCACGTTTGGTTAAGTTAGGTTGGGTTAGGTTTGGCCGGGATATCTTTAACTTTTGTGATATTCGCTGCAATGCGGTCGATTTCTACGCTCTACAGTTCCATAGTATATTCTGCTTGGCACTGCGGAGGCCAAAAGTAGTGGTCTCGGTACGTTAAATTATGTTAGGTTTCGTTTGGTTATGTTACATTTGGCTAGGTTAAGACAGGAGAGATCTGCCTTCTGTGCTATTCTCCACTTTTCGTTAGAATTCTGCGCTCTACTGGGCTCTAATACGTTCTGCTTGGCTTTGAGTAGGCCAGAAACAGTGGTCTCGGTACGTTAGGTTGATTTAGGCAACGTTCGGTTAGGTTACGTTAGTTTGTATTAGGTTTGCATAGCTCTTACAATCGTGGTATACACCTCTATTCGATGGATTCCTGCGCTCCACATTCTTCTACCGTACTCTGCTGGACTGTGGCGAGGCCAGTAATAGTTATCTCGGGACGTTAGTTTGAGTTACCCTACGTACGATTAGGCTACGTTAGCATTGGTTAGGTCCGGATAGCTTTGACCTTTGTGCTTCACACTGCTGTACGTTGAATTTCTGCGCTCTACGTCGCTTTACCCTACTCGGCTCTGGGGAGGCCAGCAATAGCGTTTGCGGCACTATAGGTTGGGTTATGTTACGCTTGGTTAGATTGTGATAGGTTACCTTCAGTTAGGATGGCACTGGCCATTGAGATATAAACTGCTGTTCGGTTATTTCTGCGCTCTGCTGTTCCCTAATATGGTCTGCTTGGCCCGGGGGGGGGGGGGATGCCCTAGGCAGTTCAAGTTGTGTTCAGTTACGTTCGCTTATGTTACGGTTTGTTAGGTTGGGTTAGGCTAGATTTGACTTTTGCGCTATGGGCTGCGATCCTATGGATGTCTGAGCACTGCTCTCCTCTAATATGTTCTGCTCGACTCTGGGGGGCCAGCGATAGTGGTCGTGGCACGTTAGTCTGGGTTATGTTACGTTTGGTAATTTTACTATAAGTTAGGTTAGGATATATTGGCTTTGACTTTTGTGCTATTCACTTATGTTCGCTGGATTTCTGCACTCCGGCTTCGTCTAATATGCTCTGCTTGTCTCTGGAGGATAGCAATAGTTGAGATATGCAACGTTTGGTTACGTCACCTTTGGTTC
Source organism: Eufriesea mexicana (assembly GCF_001483705.2). Classification (NCBI taxonomy): domain Eukaryota; kingdom Metazoa; phylum Arthropoda; class Insecta; order Hymenoptera; family Apidae; genus Eufriesea; species Eufriesea mexicana. The sequence goes on from NW_016926468.1 coordinate 39,656, forward strand.
GGTTAGGATAGATTACCTTTGACGTTTGTGCCATACACATCTGCCACGTGCGAATATATTCTGCTTGGCTCTAGGTACGCCCGCAATAGTGGTCTCGGCACGTTACATTGTGTTGTGTCACATTCGGTTATGCCAGCTTCTCATAGGTTAAGTTAGGATATCTTCGACTTTCGTACTGCACACCGTTGTTCGAAAGATACCTGCGCTCTACTGTGCTCTGATATATTCTGCCTGGACTTGGCCAGGACAGGAGTTGCTTTCGAGGCATGTTACGTTGAGTGGGCTACGTCTATTTGGTTTCATTGGTTTGGGCTTAGTTCGCATAGCCTTGACTTTTGTTCTATACACTGCGATTCTATAGATTTCTGCGCTCTACTCTCCTCTAATATATTCTGCTTTTCTCTGTGGAGGGAAGCAATAGAAGTCTCGTCGTGTAAGGTTGAGATAGTTAACGTTTGGTTACGTTACGTGTGGCTAGGTTAGGATGGGGTAGCTGTGACTTTTTCGCTCTAAACTGCTATTCATCGGATTTTGGCGCACTAGTGTGCTCTATCACCTTCTGCTTGGCTCTGGGGAGGCCAGCGATATAGGTCGCGGCACAATAACTTGGTTTATGTTACGTCTTGGTAGAGCAGGTTGGGCCATGTTCCGTAGGGATAGCATAGACTTTCGTGCTATACACAGCTATTAGAAGGATTTCCGTGTCCTATCATGCTTTACTGTATTCTGCTTGGCCATGGGGATGCAAGCAACAGTGGCTTCGTCACGATGAATTGACATATGTTACGCTTGATTAGGTTAGGTTAGATTTACTTCGGTTGGGATAAGCCTGCCTTTCGTGCCATACACAGCCGTTCGGTGCATTTCTGCGCTCTACTGTGCTCTACTACGTTCTGCTTGGCCCTGGGTGGGCCAACAATAGTAACCGCTGCACGTCATATTGGGTTAGTCTACGTTTGGTTAGGTTATTTTGAAAAGGATTAGGTTTGGCTGTCTTCGACTTTTCTGCTATACATTGCGATTCTATGGATTTCAGAGCACTACTCCCCTCTGCAATGTTCTGCTTTGCTCTATGTAGGCCAGCAATAGTGGTCGCGGCACGTAAGGTATAGCTTGGTTATGTTTGATTATGTTACGGTAAGTTAGGATAGTATAGGATAGCTACGGCTTTTGTGCCATACACTGCTATGAGGTGAATATCGATGCACTGCTGTGCTCTAAAATTTTCTGCTTGGCTCAGGGGAGGCGAGCAATAGAGGTCTCGGCACATTAGGTTGCGCCATGTTATGTTCGGTTAGCGTAGGTTTGGCTAAGTTCGGTAAGGATAGCCCTAACTTACGTGCTATACACTGCTATTCGGTGGATTTATGGGTTGTACCTTGCTCTACTATATTCTGCTTGGCCCTAGGAATGCGAGCAACAGTGGCCTCTGCAGGCTGGTCTGAGGGATGTAACGTCCGATTAGGTTATGTCAGGTATACCTCGGTTAGATTTGCTGCGCCCTTTGCTCCATACACTGTTATTCGGTGGATATCTGTGTTCGAATTTGCCCTA
>NW_016926469.1:0-214 GCF_001483705.2 Eufriesea mexicana
ATTTTACTAACATCTTCGACAAATATCTTCGTGATGTAACTTTCTTGCATATATGCGGAGGAAAGATACTATTGGCGAGCTATAGCCATTGCGATGCTATAGAATCTGGCTGCTAAATTCAATTTTATTGACATTTTCGACTAAAATCGTTGTGAGCTAACTTTCTTGCATAAATAAGGAGGAGCGATTCTATTGGCGTGCTATAGCCATTCCA
>NW_016926470.1:0-657 GCF_001483705.2 Eufriesea mexicana
TGGACCTCTGCACTGTACTCTCCTCTAACATACCCTGCTCGGCTGTGGGGAGGACAGCAGTTGCGTGATAGATGCCTTACGCTGGGATTGTCTACGTTCGTTTAGGTTTGGTTGGGACAGATTAGGTTAGGGTAACTCATACTTTTTTGCTACACACTGCTAATCGGGCGATTTTAGCGTACCACATTGCTTCGCTATGCTCTGTTTAGCCCTCGTTAGGCTAGCAACGGCTTTCGTGGCACGTCAGGTTGGGTCACGATACGTCCGCTTATGTTACGTTTGGTTAGGTTAGGGGAGGGTAGCATTGACTTTTGTGCTGTACACTGCTACTCGCTGTACTCCTGCGCCATACTATGACCTAATATACCCTGCTTTGCTTTGGGAATACCAGAAATAGTGGCCGCGGCTCGTTCCGTTGTGTACCGTTGTGTTAAGTTTCGTTTGGTCAAGCTAGGTTTGTTTGTGTTAGGCTGGGATGCCTTTGACTTTCGTACCATACACTGCCGTTCTATGGATCACTGCGTTCTACTCTCCCCTGACATGCCCTGATCGGGGATGAGGATACCAGCAATAGTGGGCTACGCACAATAGGTAGTGGTTGGTTACGTTTGGCTTGGTCATGTTAGGTCAGATTATGTAGTATATCCTTTACTTTTC
>NW_016926471.1:0-211 GCF_001483705.2 Eufriesea mexicana
AGATACATCCGTAAATGCATCCATACATACATCCATGCATACACCCATACATACATCCACCCATTCAGCCATTTATAAATCCATCCAACCATACATCCATCCATCCATACATATATTCATCCATACATCCCCACACTCATTCTTCCATAAATGCATCCATTCGTACGTCCACCCTTCGATACATTCATCCATACATACATCCACCCATCCA
>NW_016926471.1:313-622 GCF_001483705.2 Eufriesea mexicana
ATACTTCCGTCCATCCATACATCCATACATCCACAAATCCATCCACCCATGCACTCATCCATCCATACATACATCCATACATACATCCATACGTGCATCCATACATCCATACTTAGACCCATACACTCATCCATATATACATCCATAGATGCATCCGTAAATGCATCCATACATACATCCAGGCATACACCCATACATACATCCACCCATCCACCCATCTATAAATCCATCCAACTATACGTCCAACCATCCATACATATATTCATCCATACATCCCCAGACCCATACTTCCATAAATGCGTCCATTCG
>NW_016926472.1:0-236 GCF_001483705.2 Eufriesea mexicana
TGCAATAGAATCTGGCTCGAAAATTCAATTTTATTAACAATTTCGAATAATATCGTAGTGTGGGAACGTTCTTGCATAAATAAGGAGGAAAGATTCTATTGGCCAGCTGCAGCCATTGCAATTCTATAGTATGTGGATGGAACATTCAATTTTATAGACATTTTCGACAAATATCATGGCGAGCTATCTTTCTTGCATATATAATGAGGAAAGAATCTATTGGCGTGCTATAGCCA
>NW_016926472.1:417-630 GCF_001483705.2 Eufriesea mexicana
AACTTTCTTGTATAAATAAGGAGGAAAGATACTATTGCCGCGCTATAGCCATTACAATGCTATAGTATCTGCCGCGAAAATAAAACTTTATTGACATTTTCGAATAATATCGTGGTGAGCTGACTTTCTTGCATGAATACGGAGGAAAGTTTCTATTGGCCTGCTATGGCCATTGCAATTCTATAGAATCTGTCTGGAAAATTCAATTTTATT
>NW_016926473.1:0-2977 GCF_001483705.2 Eufriesea mexicana
AAAATCTTTGAACGTAGTAGAGCGCAGGAGTAGGTGGACAGCAGTTTATAGCACAGAAGCTTAGACTATCCTATTCTAACCTCACCGAACGTAACAGAACCAGACGTGGCATAGATCAAACTAACACGACAAGACCAATATTGCGGGCGTCCACAGAGACAAGCGGAACGTAATAGAGCACAGTACAGCGCAGAAATCCACCGCATTGCAATGAATAGCAAAAAGGACGTATATATCCTAACATAATCTGACCTAACCTAACCTGACCAAACGTAGCATAGCTCAACATAACGAGCCACGACCACTGTACCTGGCCTCCGCAGGTCCATGCAGAATATAGTAGAGCACAGCAGAGCGCCGAAATCCTAAACATTGTTGCGTATTGCACAATAATCGAACATATCGCGACCTAACCTGACCTTGTCTAACCTGTCCAGAAGTAGTGTAACCCATCTTAACGTGATGAGACCAATATTGTTGGTCTCCCCAGAGGCAAAGCAGAACATGTCTGAGCACAGTAGAAAGCAGGAATCCACCAAATTGTGTTAGATCAGGTGCGGTTTGGATAGCTTTGACTTTCGTGCTGTTCACTGCAATTCGGCAGCTTTCTGCGCTCTAGATTGCTATAATGCGCCCTGCTTGGCTCTGAGAAGACAGCAATTGCGGTTGTGACACTTTAAGATGCGCCATGTCATGTTTGGTTACGTTACGTTTGGCTATGTCAGGCAGGGGAATCTTTGACTCTTGTGCTATACGCTGCTAATCGGTGGATTACTGAGCTCTGCTGTGCTCCAGTATTTACGGCTTTGCTCTGTGTAGGCCTGCAATAGTGGTATCGGCATGTTGGGTTTCCCTGTGTTAAGATTGGTTAGGTTAGTCAGCGCTATTTTCGGTGAGGGTAGCTGTGACTTTATTGCCGTCCGCTGATACTCGGTGGACTTCTGCACTCTACTGTGCTCTACTATACTCTGCAAGGCCCTGGGGAGGCCAACAACTGTGGTCTGGGCACGTTGATGTGAGTTATGCTATGTTCGGGTAGTCTAGGCTAGTTCATGTATGGTATGGATACCCTTGACTGTTGCGCTGTACGCAGCAATGCAGCGGACTTCGGCGCTCTACTTTACTCTAGCATATTCTGCTTGGCTCTGCGGAGGCCAGCGATGGTGGCCTCGACGCCTTGGGTTGAATACGGTTACGTTTGGTTATGCTAAGATAGGGTAGCTTTGACTTTTGTGCTATGCACTGCCACTCTATGGATTTCTGTGCTCTACTCTCTTCTAATACGTTCTGCATGGCCCTGGGGAGGGCAGAAATAGACGTCTCGCCACGTTAGGTTGAGTCATGTTACGTTTGGTTACATTACGTTTGGTCAGGTTAGGACAGAATGCCATTGACTTCTGTGCTGCACAATGCCAATCCGTGGTTTTTTGCTCCCTACTCTGCTCTACTATGTTCTGCTTGGCTCTAGGAAGGCCAGAAGTAGCGGTCCCCGCTCGTTTGTCTAGTCTATGTTAATACATGTAAGGTATGGATATCTTTGACTTTTGCGCTGTGCACTGCAATGCGGCTGTTTTCTTCGCTCTAGATTGCTCCAATACGACCTGCTTTGCTCTGTGGAGGCCAGAAACTGTGGTATCGGCACGTTGACTTGCGTTATATTTCGTTTGTCTAGGTAAGGTTGTGCTAGGTTCGGTAAAGTTAGCTGCGACTTTCGTGCTATACACTGCTGCTCGGCAGATTTCTGCACTCTACTGTGCTCTACTATATTAAGTTTTGCCCTGTGGTCACCAACAACAGTGTTCTCGACACGTCGGTCTGAGTAACGCTACGTTTGTTAGTATAGGTTAGTTCAGGTATGGTTTAGATAACTTTGACTGTTGTGCTATACACTGCAATGCGGCGGTTTTTTTGCTCTCTACACATCTCTAGTATTTTCTGCTTGGCTCTGCGGATACCAGCAACAGTGGCCTCGCCATGTTAGGTCCAATTAATTTACGCTTTGTTACGTTAACTTTCATTGCGTTAGGATTCGGTAGCTTTGACTTTTGTGACGTACACTTCGATTGTACGGATTTCTGCCCTCTACTTTCCACTCATATGCCATGCTTGGCTTTGGGGAGTGTAGCAATAGTGTTCTCGGCACGTAAAGTTGAGTTAGGCTCCGTTTGGCTAGCTTAGGTTGGTTCAGGTAAGGTTTGGATGTCCTTGACTTTTGTGTTAAACACTGTCATTCGGTGGATTTTTGCGCTCCGCATTGCTCTAATACGCTCTGCTGGACTCCGCGGAGGCCAGCAATATGGGTCTTGGCACTTTATGTAGGGTTATGCTACATTTTGTTACGTAACGTCTGGCTAGGTTAGGGCAGGATAGCTTTGACTTTTGAGCTATGCACCGCTAATCTGTGGATATCTGCGCTCTGTTGCGTTCTAATGTTTTCCGCTTGCCTCTGGGGAGGGAACAATTGTGGTCTCGGCACGTTAGGTTCAGTCATGTTACGCCTGGTTACGTTCCGTCCGGTTATGTTAGGATAGGATACCTAAGACTTTTGTGCTATACACTGCTATTCGGTGGATTCCTGCGCTCTACTTTACCCTAATATGGACTGCTTGTCACCGGGGAGGCCAGCAATAGTGGTCTCGGCATGATATGTTGAGTTATGTTGGGTTTGGTTATGTTAAAATTGGAGAGGTTAGGAGAGGGTATCTCTCACTTTTGCGCTATATGCCACTATTCATGGTATTTCTGTGCTCTATGCTCCTGTAATGTGGTCTTCATGGACCTAGTGAGTTTAGCAATTGGCGTCACGTCACATTAGCTTGAGTTATGTTACGTATGGTTACGTTACGTTTGGCTAGGTTAGTAGAGGCTACTCTGGCTTTTGTACTATACAATGCTTTCCCTGGATTTCTGCGCTCTAATGTGCACTAATATGTTCTGCTCGGCTCTGGTGTGTCCATTAATAGTGCTCTCAGTAGCC
>NW_016926474.1:0-865 GCF_001483705.2 Eufriesea mexicana
CCTAACGCGCCGTGGCCTCTATTGCTTGTATCCCCAGATGCAAACAGAATATACTAGAGCACACTAGACCGCAGATATCCGTCGAACAGACGTGTATAGCACAAAAGTCTTAGCCACTTAATCCTAACCTAACCGAACGTGACATGACCAAATACAATATAGCTCAGACAAACGCGCGGAGAAAAATACTGCTTGCCTCCCCATGGCCAAGGAGATTACACTTGATACTAGTAGAGCACAGAAATCCATCTAGCAGCAGTCTACGGCGCAAAAGTCAGTTCTATCCTATAGTAACATATCCAAACGCAATATAAACAAACGCAAACTTACTTAACGTAACGAGCCGAAACAATGGTTGCTGCTCTCCACAGAGTCGAGCATAGAACAGTAGAGCAATTAGGAGCGCCTAAATCCACGGAATAGCCATGCGTAGCGCAAAAGTCGAAGTTATCATGTCCTAACATAGCCAAACGTATCATAACCGGACGTAACGTAACTAAACCTACAGTGCCGACACCACTACTGCTGACCTCCCCAGAGTAAAGCAGAATATACTACAGAGCAGGAAAGCGCAGAAATCTGCCGCACTCGAGTTCTAAGCACAAATGTCAAAGATATCCTAACCGAACCTGACACAACCAAACCTAGCCCAACGAAGCACAGCCCAAACTAACGTGCCGATAACGCCATTGCTTGCAGCCACGGAGCCAACTAGAACATATTAGACCACAGAAAAGGGCAGGAAGCCACCGAAGACCAGTATATAGCACAGAAGTCAAGCAACCCGAGCCTAACCCAAACAAATGTAGTATTACCAACGAAGCCTAACTCAAACTAACGTGCCGAGACTACTATTACTGGGCTC
>NW_016926474.1:3855-26919 GCF_001483705.2 Eufriesea mexicana
GCTGTACGCAGCTATACGGTTGATTTCTGCAATCTACTGTGCACTAGTACGATCTGCTTGACTCTGCGGAGGCCAGGAATAGTGGTTTCGGCAAGATAAGTGGAGGTATGTTACCTTTGGTTGGGCTAAGTTGCGTGGGGTTAAGCTATGATTGCAGTGCCTTTTGTGCTGCACATTACTATTCCACGGTTTTCTGCGCTCTACGGTGCTCCTTTGTATTATGCATATCTCTGGGGCGCCAGAAATAGAGGCCGCGGCACGTTACGTTGTGCCATGTTACGTTCGGTTAGGTTAGGTTGGAATAGGTTTGGTTATGGTAGCTTTGACTTTGGTGCTATACGCTACATTTCGGTGGATTCCTGCGCTCCACATTGCTCTAGTATATCCTACTTGGCACTGTGGAGTCCTGCAACAGAGGTCTCGGCACGTTAGGCTGAGTTATGTTACGTTTGGTTGGTCTAAGTTGCGTTGGGTTAGGTAAGGTTTCCTGTGTCTTTTTTGCTGTACCCTACATTCTAATGATTTCTGCGCTCTGCACTCACCTAATATGCTTTGCTTTACTCCGAGGAGGCCAGAAGCTATGGTTGCGGCAGGTTAGGTTGTGTCAGATTCCGTTCGGTTAGGTTATGGTAGTGTGGGTTAGGTTAGGATAGCTTTGACATTTGTCCTCCGCACTGCAATCATATTGATTTCTGTCGTCTACTCTGCTCTTTCATATTCTGCCTATCCCTGGGGACGCAAGCAATAGATGTCGCAGCACATTATGTTGAGGCATTTTACGTTCGGGTTGGTTATGTCAGGTTAGGTTTCGTTGGTACAGGTTTAGCTTTTGTTCTATACACTGCTGTTCGGTGGATTTCTACACTCCACATTGCACTAGTATATTCGGCTCTGCTCCGGTAAGCCAGAAATAGTGGTCGCGGCAGGTTTGGTTGAGATAGGTTACGTCCGTTCGTGTTAAGGTAAGTTAGGTTTGGTTGGGACAGATACGACTTTCGTGCTATATACCGTTGTTGTATGGATTTCTGCGCTCTACTGTTCTCTATCGTATTCAGCATGTCTCTGGGGACGCCAGCAATAGCGGTCGCGGCGCGTTAAGTTAAGTTACGTTACATTCGGTCAGCTCAGGTTGGTTCGGGATACGTTATGATAACGTTGATTTTCCTGCAATACACTGCTATCCTATGGATTCCTAAACTCTGTTTTCCTGTAATATCCTCTGCTTGGCCCTGGGCAGGCCGCCAATTGCGATCGCGGTACGATAGGTTGAGTTACGTTGCTTTGGTTATGTTAGGTTAGGATTCGCTAGGGATAGCGCTGGCTTTTCTGCTATACTCTGCTAGTATATGGACTTCTGAGTTCCGATCTCCTCTAATATGTTCCACTGGTTCTCGGGGGGCGAGTAATAGTGGTCGAGGCAGATTTGCTTTGGTTATGTTACGTTGCGATATGTTAGGTTTGACCGGGTAATGTTTGGGTTGTTTTGACTTTTGTGATACAGACTGCTGTTGTATGGATTCCTGCGCTCTACAATGCTCTTCCATATTCTGCATGTCTCTAGGGACGCCGTCAACAGAGGTCGCGTCACGTCATGTTGAGTCATGTCACGTTCGGCTCTGTTAGGCTAGGATATCCTTGACCTTTGTGCTGTACACTGCTATTCTATGGATCCCTGCGCTCCACTGTGCTATATCATATTCTGCATGTCTGCGGGGACGCCAGCAATGGTGGTCGCGGCACGATGGGTTGTGATACGTTACGTTTGGTTAGGTTAGGCTAGGGTAGGCTTGGGTAGCGTAGCTTTGACTTTTGTGCTATATACAGATATTCGATCGATTCATGCGCTCTGGGTTCCTCTAGTATACTCTGCTTGGCTCTGGGGGCGCCAGGAATAGTGGTCGCGTCACGTTAGGTTTAGTTATGCTACGCTTGGGTAGGTTAGGTTATGATATGTTCACCAAGGTTATCTTTGGCATCTGTGCTATACGCTGCTCTTCGGTGCATTACTGCGCTCTACATTGCTCTAGCTTATTCTGCTCCACACGGGGAGGCCAGTAACGGTGGTCTCGGCAAGTTAGTTCGAAATTGGTTGCATTCGAATGAGTTAGGTTAATTCAGGAGTGTGTCGATATCTTCGGCTCTTCCGCTATACACAGCTAGCCTAAGGACTTCTGCTATCCGCCCTCATCTAATATGCTCCTCTTGTCTCTGCGGAGGTCAGCAGCAGTGGGCTTTGCGCGTTTTGTTGCGTCAGATTACGTTTGGCTTGATTACGTCATGTTTAGGGTGCCTTTGACGTTTGGGCTACCCAATGCTACACGGCGGATTTCTGCGCCCTGCTCTGCTATAGTATATTTTGCTTCTCTATGGTGATGCCAGCAGTAGTGCTCTCGGCACGTTGGGTTGAGTTACGCTACGTTCGGTTGTGCTAAGTGTGGTCAGGTTAGTATAGGTTGGCTACGTCTCTTGTGCTATGCACTGCGGTTATATGCATTTCTGCGCTCTACTCTCCCCCAATATTTTCTGCCCGGCACAGTGGAGGGCCGAAATGGTGGTTTCGGCACGCTAGGATGGTTCAGGTTAAGTTAGGTTACGTTTTGTTTGGCCAGGTAAGAAAGGTTATTTTTGACTTTTTTGCTACACACTGCTATACGAAAGAATTCTGCACTCTACGGTGCCCTAATATGTTATGCTTTGCCCTGGCGAGGCCAGCAATGGTGGCCTGGGCGAGTTAGGTTGAGTCAGTTTAGGTTTGGGTTGGCTAGGTTAGGTTATGTTTGGTTCGAATAGCTTCGACTTTTGTGGTATACAATGCTATTCGTCCGACACCTGCGCCCCGCATTGCTCTATTACCCTCTGCTTGTCTGTGGGGAGCCCGGCAAAAGTGGGCGTGGATCGTTTTTTTGTGTTATGTTACGTTTGGCTTGTTAGTGTAGGTTATGTTTGGTTAGGGTGGCTTTGACATTTCTGCTATACAATGCTATTCGGCGAATGCTTGCGCGCTACTGCGCTCTAGTATGTTCTGCTAGGCTATGGGGAGGCTAGCGGTAGTGCTCTCGACACATTCGGCTGAATTACGTTGCGTTCGGTTATGTTACGTTTGGATATGTTAGGACAGGATATCGTCGACTACTTTTGCTATACACAGCTATTCGGTGGATTTCTGCGCTCCACGTGGCTCTAATATGCCCTACTGGACCCCGGGGACGCTAGAAATGGTGGACCAGGCACCATAGGATGAGTCAGGTTGCCTTTGACTTCGCTAGCTTGGGTTAGGTTTGCTGAGAGTTGCTTTGACTTTTGTGCTATACTAAGTCATTCGGGGAATTTCTGCGCTCTACTATACTCTGGTATTCTCTACTCTGCTCCGGGCAGGCCAGAAATAGATGTCTCGGCCTCCTAGGTTGATTTGTCCTACGTTCGGTTAGGTTCGGTTTCCAGGTAAGGTATGGATGTCTCTGACTTTTGTGTTATACACTGCTATTTGGTGGATCTCAGCGCGCTGCATGGCACTACTATACTCCGCGCGACCCTGGGGTTGCCATCAACTGTGTTCGTGGCACGATACGTTGTGCTAGGCTACGTCAGGTAATGCTGCGATTTGTTAGGTTAGGATAGGGTAGCTTTGACTTTTGAGCTGTACACCGCCATTCGGTGGATACCTACGATCTACATTGCGCTACTCTACTCTGTCCGACTCTGGGGAGGGCAGTAATGGCAGTCTCAGCACGTTAGATCATGTCAGGTTTCGTTTGGTTGGGTTAGGTTTTGTTAGGTTTGGTTAGGATGGCTTCGGCTATTGTGCCGTACTCTGTTATCCTGCGAATTCCTGCGCTGCACTCTCCTGTAATATTTTCCGCCTGTCTGTGTTGAGGCCGGTAATAGAGGTCTCGGCGCATTAGGTTTAGATTTTCCACGTTTGGTTAGGTTGCGTTTGGCGTGGTTAGGTTTGGTTAGGTTCGGTTAAGTTAGGATACCTTTGACTTTTGTGCTATACAGTGCTAGTTGGTGGCTTTCTGCCATATACCTAGCTCTACCATACCCTGCTCTACTCTGAGGAGGCCAGCAATGGCGGCGGCAGCACGATAGGTTTTGATATGCTACGTTTGGAGATGATACGATTGGATAGGTTAGGATAAGACAGCTTCCACTTTTATGCTTTACACCGCTATTCGGTGGATTTATGCTCTCTACATTGCTCTAGTATGCTCGGCTAGGCTCTGTGAACGCCAGCAATAGTATCTACGGCATGTTAGGCTGACCTATGTTGCGCTTGGTTACGTGACGTTTCGATTGGTTTGGATAGGATAGTTTAAACTTTTGTGCTATACACTGCTCTTCTGTGGTTTCCTGCACTTTACATTGCTGTTATAAGCTCTGCTTGCGGGGGGGGGGGGGGCAGCTATATTATTCCCGACAGGTTACATTGTGTTATGCTACGTTTGGCTTGTCTATGTTAGCTTGTATTATGTTTGGATAGCTTTGCCTTTCGTGGCATAAACTGTCGCTCGGCAGATTACTGCGATCCACTGTGCTTCAGTATGTTCTGCTTGGCTATGGGGAGGCCGGCAATAGGAGTCTCGGCATGTTAGGGACATATATATAACGTGTGGATATGTTACATTTGGCTAGGTTCGGATAGGGTAGTTCTGCCTGATATGATACTCACCGCTATGCAGCCGACTTCTGCGTTCTACTGCGCTCTAGCATAATCTGCTTGGCTCTGTGGTGGTAACCAATAGCGGTCGCGGCATGCTAGGTTGAGTTAGGCTACGTAGGGTTAGGCTAGGTTTGGATATGTCAGGATGGGTAGCTTTGAGTTTTGTGCTATACACTGCTATTCGATGGATCCTGGCCCTACAGGGCTCTAGTATATTCTGCTTGACCATTGGTGGTCAGCAATACTGGTCTGGGCACGTCAGGATGAGATAGCTTACGTTTGGTTACGTCACTCTTGGCCAGGATAGGATGTGATAGCCCTGACTTCTGTCCTATACTCCGCTATGCAGTTGCTTTCTGCGCTCTACTGTGCTCCAGTATATTCTGCTTGGCTATGTGGAGGACAGCTGTATTGGCCACGGCATGTTCGCATGTGTTACTTTGCGTTCGGTTATGTTACGTTTGGTTAAGTTAAGGCATTGTAGCTTATCCTTTTGTGGCATACACTACTATTCATTGGACGTCTGCGCTCTATTGTGCGCTATCACACTCTGCCCGTGTTTGGGGACGCCAGTTGTAGTGGTCGCGGCAAGTTAGGTTAGTGTTTAGTTATGTTTGATTATGTTACGATTGGCTATGTTAGGATTTGGTAGGTACGGCTTTTGTTCTACACACTGCTATACGGTGAATTTCGGCGCAATGATGTGCTCTGATATTTTCCGCTTGGCTCTGGGGATGCCGGCAATACAGGTCTCGGCACATTAGGCTGTGCAATGTTACGCTTTGTTAGGGCAGGTTTGGCTAAGATCGGTAGGGATGGCTACGAATTTTGTGCTATACACTGCTATTCGGTGGAGTTCTGCGTTCTACATTGCCACACAATATTCTGCTTTGCCCTGCCTATGCCAGCAACAGAGTTCCCGCGCGTTGGATTCAATTATGTCACGTAAAGCACTAGCGATCATTATTGCTGGCGTCCCGAGAGACAAGAGGTGTATAATAGGGCACAGTGCAGGACAGATGTCCATAAGATATCAGTGCTGGGCACAAAAGTAGAAGCTATCATAACCTAACCCAACCTAACCTAACATAACCATACGTAATGTAACTAAGCCTAATGTGCAGCGACCACTATTTTCGGCCTTCGCAGAGTCAAGCAGAGTATAATAAAGCAGTGTAGATGCATTGTATTGTAGAGCAATTTAGAGGGCACAAATCCACCGAATAGCAGTTTCAGCACAAAAGTCAAAGCTATTCTATCCTAAGCTATCCAAACGTAATAGAGCCAAACGTATCCCAAATTAATCTATCGTCCCACGACCACTACTGCTGGCCAGCCCAGAGTAGAGCAGAGCATAGTAGAGCACAGTAGAGAGCAGAAATCCTCCGAATAGCCGTCTATGCCAAGAAATTGAAAGCTCTCCAGACCTAAGCCAGACAAAATAGCCTAACCACGCGTAACAAACCCCGACCTAACGTGCCGACACCACTGTTGCTGGCATCCTCAGAGCCAAGCTGATCGGCTCAGTGCACAGTACAGCGCAGAAGTCCGCCGAATAGCAGTATATATCACTGAAGTTGTATTTATCCCATCCATACATAGCAGAACGTATCATAACCGAACTTAAGCTAATCGAAACCAACGTGCCGCCACCACTATTGCTGGTCTCCCCAGAGTAGAGTATAGCAGAGGATAGTGGAGAGCAGAAATCCACCGAATAGCATTGAACAGCACGAAAGTCAAGGTAGCAAATTCAATCCAAGCCAAACGTAACACATCCAAACGTAGCCTAACCCAAGCAAACATGACGAGACCACACTTGTTGGCCTCCAAGAAGAAATGCAGAATGTAACAGAATTGAGCATAACGCAGAAATCCGCCGCATTGCAGTCTACAGCTCAAGATCCGTAGATACCCTAGATAGATACCGTAGATAACCTGCCCTATCTTAACCTAACCAAACGGAGCATAACTCAACATAACGTGCAGCCACCACAGCTCCTGTCCTCCCCATAGACAAGCAGAATGCACTAGATCGCAGTAGACGACATAAATCCACCGAATAGCAGTGTAAATCACAAACGTCAATTTAGCGTGTCCTAACCCAGCCAAACGTGACACGTCCAAACGTAACATCGCTCAACCTAACATGATGTGGCCACCACTGTTCGCCACCACAGAGATAAGAAGAATGTACTAGAGCACAGTATAGCGCAGAAACCCACCGCATTGCAGTGAATGGCACAATAGTCGTAGATATCCTATCCTAACCTGACATAATCTAACTTAACCGAACACAGCATAGCCCAACACGACGTGCCGCGACCGCTGCTCCTGGCTTCCCCAGAGCCAAGCAGAGTCTACTAGAGTTCAGCAGAGCGTGGAAATCTGCCGCATTGCTGTGTACAGCACAAAGGTCGAACATATCCTGACCTAACTTGACCTAACATATCCTATCCAAACGTAGCGTAATCCAACATAACGTGACGAGACCAATGTTGCTGGCCTATCCAGCGCCAACGAGAGCACATTAGGGCACATTAGAGCGCCGAAATCCACAGAGTAGCGGTGTATAGTGCAAAAGACTGTGTATCCTACACTAACCTAACCAACCGTAACATAAGCAATGGTAGCCCAGCTCAACCTGTCACGTCGATACCACTACTGCTGGCCCCCACAGAGGCAAGCAGAATCTACTAGAGCACAGTAATGCGCAGAAATCAACCGCATTGCTGTGAACAGCACAAAGGTCAAACGTATCCTGTCATAACCTGACTTTACCTTACATGCTCAAACGTAGTGTATATAAGCATAACGTGACGAGAACAGTATTGCTGGCATCCGCAGAGCCGGGCAGAGGACACAAGAGCACAGTAGAGCGCAGAAATCTATCGAATAGCAGTGAAATGCACAGAGGCCATAGCAGCCTATTCAAACCCTGCCAATCGTAACACATCCAAACGAAGCATAACACAGCCTAACATGACCAGGCTGCTATTGCTGACACCCGCGGAGGCACGCAGAATGTACAAGAGCACGGTGGAGCCCGGGAAGCCACCGCAAAGCAATGAGTAGCACAGAAGCCGTAGATATCCCAGCCTAACATGATCTAATCTAACCTAACCAAACGCAGAGTGATCCAACACAACGTGCAGCGACCACTGCTTCTGGCCTCCCCATAGCCAAGCAGAAAGTAGTTGAGCACAGTAGATGACAGAAGTACACCAAATAAAACCGTATAGCACGAAAGTCAAAGCTATGCTAACCAAGCTTAACCTAACTTAACCAAACCGAAGGCAACCAAACACAACCTATCGGGCTGCGACCGCTGTTGCTCGCCTCCCCGGCGTCGAGCTGAGTATAGTAGTGCTATGGAGAGCGCAGATATCCACCGTGTAGCAGTGCATGTTACAAAAGTCGTGGATACCCTAACCCAAACTAGCCTAACCAAACCTGACCGAACGTAGCATAACTGAACATAACGTGCCGCCAACACAGCTGCTGGCATCTCCAAATACAAGCAGAGTATAGTAAGGCACAGTATATCACAGAAATCACACAAATGGTAGTGTATAGCACGAAAGTCATTGCCATCCTAACCATACTTGACCTAACCTTGAATAACCAAACATAACCAAACCCAAAGTAGCGTGCTAAGGCCACTATTGCTCTAATCCCCAGAGTCGAGCAGGGTGTAGTAGTGCAATGTAGAGCGCAGAAATCCACCGAATATAAGTGCATCGCGCAAATGTCGAAGGTATCCTAACCTAACCTGACCAACCCAGCCTACCCCAACGTACAATATCTCTACATGGCGTGCAGTGACCTCTGCTCCTGGCCTCCCCAGAGAAAAGCAGAATATAGCAGAGCACAGAGGACCACAGTATTCCGCCGAAAAGCAGTGAACAGCACAAAGGTAAAGCTGCCTACCCTAACATAGTCAAACGTGACATATCCAAACGTAGCAGAACTCAACCTATCACGACGAGACCAGCATTACTGCCCTCCACAGAGACAACCAGTATGTACTAGAGCACTGTAGAGCGCAGGAATCAACGGCACTGCAGTGGATACCCTGACTTAACCTGACCTGACCTGATCTGGTCTAACCTAACCGAACGCAGCATAACCCAATATGACGTAACGCGACCATTGCTCCTGGCCTCTCTAGAGCAAAGCAGATTAAAGTAGAGTACAGTAGATCACAAAAATTCGCCGAAAAGCAGTGTATAGCAAGAAAGTCAAAGATACCCTAACCAAACTTAACCCAACCTAACCTAACCAAACGTAACCTAACTCAACCTGACGTGCCGCGAATACGATTGCTGGGATCCACAGAGCCAAGCAGAACATGCTGGCTGATGGTAGAACGCAGAAATCCATAGAATCGCAGTGCATATCGGAAAAGTCTAAGCTACCATTGCCTAACCCAAACAAACGCAACATATCCAAACATGGCCTAACTCAGAATAACCTGCCGAAACCACTGTTGCTGGTCTCCACATGACCAAGCAGAATATATTAGAGCCCACAGAATATCACTCTGTGACACGAAAGTCGTACGTACCCAGACTTAACACAAAGTAAGGTAACGTAGCCGAACGTTGCCTGACCCAACAGAACGGACCGGACATCCATTACTGGGCTCCCCAGAGTCGAGCAGAGTATGGTACAGCAACGTAGGGCGTAGAAATCGATCGAATGGTAGTGTATATCTGAAATGTCATAGCTATCCTCTCCTAACGTCTCCAAATGTTGTATAACCAAACGCAACCTTACTTAAACTAACGTGCCGAGAGCACTACTGCTGGCCCCCCCGTAGCCAAACAGAATATACTAGAGCGCAGCAGAGCGTAGAAGTTCACCGAATAGCAGTGTATAGCACAAAAACCAAAGTTATCCTATCCTGACCTTACCAAACGTAGCTTAGCCAAACATAACCTAACACAACTTAACGTGCCTGGGTCAATATATCTGGCCACACCATCGCCGGCCAGAGCATATTAGAGGAGAGTGGGGCGCAGAAGTCGATGGAAATGTAGTGCACAGCAGAAAGGTCAAAGCAATCAAAGCCTAACACATGCCAACATATCTTAACCAAACGTGACCAAACGCAACCTAACCCGCCGCGGCCACCATTACTGGCCTCGCCAACGCCAAGCAGGGAGTATTAGGTCACAGCTGCGTAGAGGGAACCACCGAATGGCAGCGTATAGCACTAAAGTCAAAGTCATACTAACATAACCATACCTCTCCCATCCTAGCCAAACTTAGAATAACTATACCTAACGAGCCGAGCCCGCTTTTGCTGGCATCGACAGACACAAGCAGAAGAGGTCAGAGCTCAGTAGAACGCAGAAGGACACCGAATGGCAGTGTATAGCGCAAAAGCCAAAGCCATCCCAACCAAACCTGATGTAACAGAACTTAGCCAAACGTAACCTAACTCTACCTTTCGAGCAACGACCGCTACTGCTGTCTTCCTTAGGGACGAGCAGAGTATAATGGAGCAATGTAGAGCGCTGAAATCCAACGAAGTGTAGTGTATAGCACAAAAGTCAAAGCCACCCTCTCATAACCTCACCAGCGTATTAAAACCATACGCAACGTAACGCAAACTAATGTGCCGAGGCCACAACAGCCGGCCTCCGCTTAGCCAAGCAGAATATACTGTAGCCTAGTAGAGCGTAGGAATGCACAGAGTAGCAATGTGTAGCACTAAAGTCAAAGCCATCCTGACCAAACTTATCCTAACCTAATGAAAGCGCACGGAACCCAGCTATAAATGCGTGCTACAAACAACATTGCTGACATCCCCAGGGACAAGCAGATCACACTAGAGGACATTAGGGCGCTGAACTGCACCGAATAGCAGTACATAGCACAAAAGACAGATCCATTTTGTCCTAACCCAGCCAATCGGAACGCATCCAAACTTAACCTAACACAAACTAACGCGCCGAGGCCACCATGGCTGGCCTCCGCAGTGCCAAGTGGAATGTACTAGAAATGAGTAGAGCGAAGAAATCGACTGCGAAGAGCACAATAGTCGAAGGTACCCTGACCAAACCTAAACACAATCGGGCCCAACGATAGCAACGTAACACAGCCTACTGTGCCACGACATCTATTGCAGGCATCCCCAGAGACAAGTGGAATATGGCAGAGCACAGTAGAGCACAGAAGTCAATAGAATGTCTGTGTTGAGCACAAAAGTCAAAGCTATCCTGGTATAACCCTACATAAGTTAAGAAAGCCGAACGTATGCTGACGCAACCTAACTTGCCGCGACCAGTAGTACTGTCCTCCACCGGGCAAAGCAGGGCACATTACAGTACAGTAGAGCACAGAAATACATTGAATCCCAGGCTATAGGGGAAAAGTCGAAGCTATCCGTACATAACCTAAGCTAACGTAACATACCCAAACGCATCGAAACTCAACCTAATGTGCCGGGACCACACTACTGGCTTTCCCAGGGCCAAGCAGAAACTAATAGAACACAGTGGAACGCAGATGTCCACCGGATTCCAGTGTACAGCACAGAATTCAAAGATAGCCTAACCTAACCCAGACGATACACAGAACAGCCAAACGTAACATAACTAAACATACCGCGCCGCTTCCACCATTTCTCGCCTCCCCAAAACAAAGCTGAGCATACTTGGTCACAGTAGTGAGTACGAATTCACCGAATAGCAGTGTGTAGCGCAAAAGTCAAAGATATCCTAGCCACACATAACCAAATATAACATAATGGAACGTAACGTGACTCAAACTAACGTACCTTGGCCACTATTGCTGACCTCCTCAGAGCCAAGCAGAATATACTGGAGCACAGTAGATCGCAGAAAACCGAAGTATTGCTGCGTAAAACACAAAAGTCGGAGATATCCTAACCTAACCTGACTTAACCTAACCCAACCAATCGTAGCCTAACTCAGCGTAACGTGCCGAGACCACTATTTCTGGCATCCTCAGAGCCATGCGGAGCATATTGTGTCACACAAGAGCGCAGAAGTCCACCGAATAGCAGCGTATAGCAGAAACGTAAGGCCTATCGTGTCCTAGCCTAACCAAACGTAACGTAGCCAAACGTAACACAACTCAACCTAACGTGCCGAGAACACCATTTCTGGCCACCGCAGAGAAAAGCAGAACATACTAGTGGACGGCTGAGCGTAAAAATCTAGGGCATTGAAGCGAACAGCACAAAAGTCAAAGATACCCTGGCCACACCTAACCTAACCTATCCTAACTAATCGTAACATAAATCAACCGAACGTGCCGCGGCCGCTACTGCTGGCGTCCCCAGAAGCAAGTGGAGTACGTTAGAGCATGGTAGAGCACAGAAGCCGATAGAATATCTATGTTGAGCACGTAAGTCAAAACTACACTAACCTTTCCCAACTCAGCCTAACCTACCAGAACGTAGCCTATCTCAACCTAACTTGGCTAGACCGCTCTTTCTGGCCTCCACATAGCCAAGCAGGGTCTACTAGGGCACAGTAGAGCGCAGAAATCCAACGAAAGCAGTGTATTGCACAAAAGACGAAGCCATCATATCCAAACCTAGCCCAACATAGCCTAAGCAAACGTAACCTAACTCAACCTATCTTGTCACGACCACAATTGCTGGCCACGCCAGATTCAAGCAGAGTATGGCAGAACATTGTAGAACGCAGGAGTCCAACGAATAGCAGTGTACACCACCTAAGTCAAAGGTATGCAGACGTAACCCAAACTAACATAGCATATCCTAACGTAGCATAAATCAACCTAACATGCCCAGACCATTACCGCAGTGCCCTCAGTGCAAAGCCCAGCATATTAGAGCGCAGTAGATCACAGAAGTCCACCGAATAGCAGTTTAAGGCACAAAAGACAAAGCTTTCCTAATCTGACCCAAACAAACCTAACCAAATCAAACGTAAGCTAGCTAAAGCTAACGTGCCGAGAGCAGTATCTTTGGTCCTCCTAGAACCATGCTGAACACATTACAGCAGAGTAGACTGCAGAAACCCGACGAAGAACAGTGTACAGCACAAAACTCTCATCTACCCTCTCCTAACTGAACCAAGCATAACGTAATTCAACCTAACGTGCCGAGACCAGTATTGCCGGCCTCCTGATAGACAAGATGAGAACATTGGAGGAGTGTAGAGCGCTCAAATCCATAGAGACGCAGTGTATACTGGAAGAGTCGAAGCTATCCAACCCTAACCTAGGCTAACGTGACATAGCCAAACGTAGCCTATCTCAAGCTAACGTGCTGGGACCACTATTACGGTCCTTCCGAGAGACAAGCAGAACGTACTACAGCACAGTACAGCGCAGAAATCCACCGCACTGCAGAGTACACCACAAAAGTCAAAGATGTCCAAACCTGACCCAAGCAAACCTAACCTAACCGAACGTAAGCACAGTCGAGAGCAGGAATCTGCCGCACTGCAGTGTAAAGCACAAAAGCGAAAGATACAATAACCCTACCTAACCTAACCTAACCTAACCAAGCGTAACGTAACTTAAACTATCGTGCAGCGATCTCTACTGCTGGCGTCCCCAGAGACAAGCGGAATATGATAAAGCACAGTATATTGTAGCTGTGTTGAGCGCAAGAGTCAAAGCTGCCCTTACCTAACCCAATAAAACCTAAACCAACCGAACGTAAAATAACTCAACCTATCGTACCGCGACGAGAATTGTTGGCCTCCAAAGGGCCAAGCAGAGCATCATAGAGGTCAGTACAGCGCTTAAAACCATAGAATCCGAGTGTATAGCGGAAAAGTCGTAGCCACCAAAATTTAACCATAGCTAAATTAATCTAACCAAACGTGGCTTACCTCAACCTAACATGACGAGATAACCATTTCTGACCACCACAGTGACAAGTAGAACATACTAGAACACAGTAGTTCGCAGGAATCCTCCGCATTGCAGTGAACAGCACAAAAGATGAATATATCCTAACATAACCTGAACTAACCAAACCTAACTAATCGTAGCGTAACTCAACACAGAGTGCCGCGGACTCTGCTGCCGGACACCCCATGGCCAAGCACAACACAGCAGAGCATAGTAGATCTGAGGAACCCACCGGAAAATGGTGTGTAGCCGGAAAGTCGAAGCAGCCCTGACCAAACATATCCAATCGTAATCTAATCAAACGAAGCCTTACTCAGCATAACGTGTCGTAACCACTATTTCTGCCTTCCACAAGGTCGCTCAGAGTGTAGTAGAGCAGTGTAGAGCACAGAAATCCACCGAGTAGCAGTGTATATCACAATAGCCGAAGATATCCCAACCTTAGCTAACCAAACCAAAAGCGACATCACTCACCACAGCGTGCCGCGGCCAATGCTCCTGGCATCTTCATAGCCTAGCAGAATTTAGTAAAGCAGAGTAGATTACAAAAATCCACCGAATAACGTGATATAGCACGAAAGTCAAAGCTTTCCTACCCTATAGAACATAGCCTACCCTAAGTTAACCGTACGTAACATAGCTCAACGTAACGTGCAGCGATCACTATTGCTCGACTCCCCTGATTGTATAGCACAAAGGTCGAGGTAACCGTAACCAAACAAGGCGTAGTATAACCGAACCAAGCGTGGTATAACGCAACCTAACGTGCCAAGAGCACTTCTGCTGGCCACTACAGAGTCTAGCAGAATGTACTAGTGCACAGTAGAGCGCAGAAATCCACCGCATTGCAGTGAAGAGCACGAAAGCCGTACATTACCTGACCTAATCTGACCTAACCTTGCCTATCCAATGGCAGCATAACCCAATATGACGTGCGGCGACCACTGCTCCTGGCCACCCGGGAGCAATGTAGAATTTAGTAGAGCACAGTAGTGCGCAGGAATTCACCGCATTGCAGTGAAGAGCACAAAAGTCGAAGATACCCTAAACTAACCTAACGGAACGTAGCATTGCTCAACATAAGGTGCCGCGACAACTACTGCTGGCCCCCACAAAGCTAAGCAGAATATATTAGACCACAGTAGATCACAGGAGTCCACCACATAGTAATGTATAGTATGACAGTCGTAGCTATTCTAACCAAACTTAACCTAGCCTAGCCAAACAATGTGTAACCTAACTCAAACTAAGCGTGCCACGACCACCACTGTTCGCGTCGCCAGAGTTGACTAGAGCATAGTAGGGTAATGCAGAGCGCGGAAATGCACCGAATAGCAGTGTATAGCACAAAAGTCAAGGAAATCATAATCAAGCCTTCCAATCCTAACATAAGGATCCGAAGTCTAACTCAACCTAACGTGCCGAGACCACCAATACTTGCTGCGCCAGAGCCAAGCATGAAATATTACTGCACAGCAGAGGGCAAAACTCCGCCGAATAGCAGTGTGTGCCACAAAAATCTAATCCATTCCATCCTAACTTGACCATATGTAACATAAGCAAACGTAGAAGAACTTAACCTAACGTGCCGGGAGCACTGTTGCTGGGCGGCCCAGAGCTATGTAGAATATACCGCAGCACAGTAGAGCGCAGAAATCTACCTCATTGCTGTGTATAGCACAAAAGTTAATCATATCCTGACCTAAGCTGACCTAACGATACCTATCGAAACGTAGTGTAACACAACATAACGTAACGAGACCAATATTGCTGGCTTTCCCAGAGCCAAGCGGGGCACGTTAGAGCTCACTAGGAAGCAGAAATCCATTGAACAGCGGCGTATGGCGCAATAGTCAAGGCCATCGTGTCCTAACCAAACCAAACCGGACGCAAACATAAGTAACGTATCTGAAACTAACGCGCGGAGACCTATAGAGCGCCCCCCCCCCCAAATCCCAACTGAGTATACCGGAGCACAGTAAAGCGCAAAAATCCACCTCATTGCACTGCAAAGCAGAAAAGTGAAAGATAACGTAACCTAGCCTAACCCAAGCTAAGCTACCCAAACGTAGTGTAGCTCAACATAGCGTGATGAGACAATTATTGCTGGACTGCCCAGAGCCATGCAGAACATATTAGAGCACAATAGAGAGCAGAAATTCACCGAATAGCAATGTATAACACAAGAGTCTAAGCTATCCTAACCAAACATGGCATAACCTGACCTATCCAATCATAACATAACGCAACCTAACGCAACATGGCCACTATTGCAAGCCTCCCCGTGGTAGAGATGGGTATAGTAGAGCAATGTAGTGTGCAGAAATCTACCGAATAGCAGTGTATAACATAGAAGTCGAAGATACACTAACCTAACCAAACCAAACCTAACCCAACCAAACGTAACATAACACAGACTAACGTGCCACGACCACTATTCCACGCCTCCCCAGATTCGCGCCGAGTATTGTACAGCATTGTAGAGCGCAGAAATCCACCGGATAGCATGGTATAGCACAAAAGACGAAGAAATCCTGACTGAACCTTCCCAGCCTAACATAACGAAACGTAACCCAAGTCGACCTAACATGCCAAGACCACTATTACTGGCACCGCAGAGACGAGCAGAGCATATTACAGCGCATTAGGACGCAGAAATCCACCGAATAGAAGTGTATAGCACAAAAGCTAAGGCATTCTATATTAACCTGACATTAAATAAACTAACTTAACCAAGCGTAACCTAGCTCAACCTAACGTACCGCGGCACCACTATTGCTGACATCCTAAGAGCCATGCAGAATATACTGGAGCAGTGCGCAGAAATCACCACAACTGCTGTTTATTGCAAAAAAGGTCAGATTCCCAAACATTACCTGACCTAATCTAACCTAACCAATCGTGGCCCAACCCACAACAATCTGTCGAGACCACAGTTTCTGCGCTCCCCATATCCGAGCAGAACATTCCAGAGCACACTAGATCGCAGAAATCCACAGAAGAGCAGTGTATAGCATGAAAGTCAAAGCTGTCCTGGCCTATCCTAGCCAGACGTAGCGTAACCAAACGTAGCCTTACTCCACCTAACAGCCCTACACAACTATTGTTGACATCCCCACAGCAAAGCAGACTATACTACGACATAGTGGATCACAGACATCTGCGGCATTTCAGTGTATAGCACAAAATTCAAAGATATTCTAAGCTAACTTGACCTAAGCTGACAAAACCAAACGTTGCTTAACTGAGCGTAACGTGCGAATACCGCCATAGCTGTCTTTGCCAGGGTCAGGCTGAACGTATGAAATCACAGCGGAACGCAGAAATCCAACGAATAGCAGCGTACAGCACAAAAGACAAAGCTACCCTCTCCTAACCTAGACAACCGTAGCATACCCAAACGCAACCTAACAAAACATAACCTGCAGCGACCGCTATTGCTGGCCTCCGCTGTGTCGAGCAGCATATAATAGAGCACAGCGGAGCCCAGGAATCCACGGAACAACGGCCTATACCAAGAAAGGCAAGGCTATCCAAACCAAACACAAAGAAACATAACCTCCCCAAACGTAGCCTAACTGAGACAAACCCACCGAAACTACAATTGCTGGCGTCCCTAGAGCCAAGAGGGGCATATTAGATCACAGTATAGCGCAGAAGTTCACGGAATAGCAGTATATAGCACAAAAGTCAATGATATCCTATCCCACCCTAACCAAAAGTAACATAACCAACCGTAGCCAAAATAGAACTAAGGTGACGGGACCACTATTACTGGCCTCCGCAGAGCCGAGCAGAGCATAGTAGAGCAATGCTGAGCGTAGAGATACGACGAATAGCAGTTCATGCACAAAAGTCACAGCTATCGTATCTTAACCTGTCCAACCTTTATACAGACAAACGCAACCTAACATAACATAACGTGCCGAGACTACTATCGCTGGATTCCTCAGAGCCAAGTGGAACATACTAGAGAACAGCAGGGCGCAGAAATCCACAGAATGGCAGTGTATAGCAGAAAAGTCAAAGCCATCCTCCACTGCCCTGCCATAATCTAACCTGACCAAACGTAACGTTACACAAACTTTCGTGCCACGGCCACTATTGCTTGCCTCCAAACAGTCAATCAGAGTACACTAGAGCAATGTAGGGCGAAGAAATCCAACGGATAGCAGTATATAGCACAAAAGTCAATGCTACCCCTTCCTAACCTATCCAGGAGTAATGTAATCAATCGCATCCTACCTGAACCTAACGTGCCGTGAGCACTATTGCTGCAACCCCTGAGCCAAGCAGAACACACTAGGGCACAGTAGAGCGCAGAACGGCACTACATAGCAGCGTATAGCACAATAGTCGGATATCGCGTGACCTAACGTGACATAACGTAACCTAGTTTAACGTATACTAACTAAACTTAACGAGCCGAGACCACTGTCCCTGGAGCCCACGTAGACAGGCAGAGTATGATAGCACATAGGTGAGTGCAGAGGTCCATATGATAGCAGTGTGTAGCACAGAAATCAAAGCTATCCTAACATAACATAACGTAACCTAACCCAGCCAAATGTAATCTACTCATGCTGAAGTGCGGCGAACAATGCTGCTGGCCTCCAGAGAGTAGAGCGAATAGAGTAGAGCAATATAGAGCGCAGATATCCACAGAATTTTAGTGTATTCCACAAAAGTCAATGCTACCCTGTCCTAATCTAACCAATCGTAACATAACTGAACGCAACATGACTCAGTCCAACGTGTCGAGACCAGTACTGCTAGCATCCCCACAGCCAAGCAGAATATACTAGAGCACGGCAGAGTGGAGGAACCCACCGTATGGCAGTGTACAGCACATAACTCAAAGCTATCCTGACCAAACCTAACCAAACATAACATAACCAAACATAGAATAACTAAACCTAATATGCCGCGAGCACAGTTGCTGGCTTCGCCGAAGACACGCAGAATATGATACTGCACAGGAAAGCACAGAAGATCATAGAATATCAGTGTTGAGCGCATATATTGAAGCTAACCTAACCTAACACCTGACCCAACCAAACGTAATCTAACCCAACGTAACGAACTGCGACAAGTATTGCCGGCCTTCGCAGAGCCAAGCAGAGCATAATAGAGGAGAGCAGACAGCAGAAGTCCATGGAATCGCACTGTACAGCTGAAAAGTCGAAGCAGCCCTGGCATAACCTAACCAGGCATAACATAACCAAGCGTAACATAACTAAAACTTGCGTGCCGACACCACCATTTCTGAACTCCCCAGAACCAAGCAGAACGCACCAGAACACAGTAGAGCGTAGGAATTAAGCGTACAGCAGTTTATAGCACAGAAGTCAAAGATGTCGTATCCTACCCTAGCCAAAGGTATCGTATCCAAACGTAACATAACTCCTCCTAACGTGACGCGACTAGTAATGCTGGTCTCCACAGAGCCAAGCAGATCATAGTAAAGCAGAGTAGAGGGCAGAAATCCGTACAGTCGCAGTGTACAGCAGATAAGTCGATTCTATCCAAACCTAACCAGAGATAATATAACCTAACCAAACGTAACATATCACAATCTGTCGTGCCGGGACCACTATTACTGGCTGCCCCTGAGGCAAGCGAAACACACTAGATCACAGTAGAGCGCAGAAATTCAACGCATAGCAGTGCGTAGCACAAAAGTCGAA
Source organism: Eufriesea mexicana (assembly GCF_001483705.2). Classification (NCBI taxonomy): domain Eukaryota; kingdom Metazoa; phylum Arthropoda; class Insecta; order Hymenoptera; family Apidae; genus Eufriesea; species Eufriesea mexicana. Next base: position 23,068 of record NW_016926474.1, read on the forward strand.
GCTATCTTCTCCTATCCTAAACAACCGTAACGATACCTAACGTAGCCTAACAAAATCTATCGAGCCATGACCACAATTGCTGGCCTGCCCAGAGCCGAGCAGAGTATAGTATAGCACAGTAGAGGGCAGAGAGCAACCAAGTAGGAATTTATAGTTGAAAAAAGGAAGATACCCTGACCTAACCCGACCATACCTGATTTAACCAAACGTAGAATAACTAAACGAAGCAAGCCGTGACCTCTATTGCTGGTCACCACGGAGCCTAGCAGAAAATATTAGAGCAGAGTAGAGCGCAGAAATGAACCGAATAGCAGTGCATAACTCAGAAGAAAGGGCCATCCTAACCAAACCTATCCAAACCCAGCCTAACCAAGCCTTACATAACCCAAACTGCAGTGCCACCGCAGCCGTTGCTGGCATCCCCGGAGCCGTGTAGAGTATAGTTGAGCAACGAGGAGCGCAGAATTCCACCGAATAGCAGTTTACAGAACGAAAGTCAAAGTTATCCTATCCAAACCGGACCAAATGTAACACAACAAAACGCTACTTAACACAACCTAACGTGCCTAGGACACAATTGCCGGCCTCCACATCGTCAAGCAGCATATATTAGAGGAGGGTGGGGTGCAGAAGTCAATAGAATGGCAGTGCATAGCGGAAAGGTCAATGCTATCCGAACCTAACCCATGCTACCATAACCTAACCAACCGTAACCTGACTCAAAGTAACGTGCCGCGGCCACAATTTTTGGCCGCCTCAGAGTAAAGCCGGGTACATCAGAGCGCAGGACAGCGCAGATATCCGCCGAACAGCAGTGTGTAGCGTGGAAGTCATAGCTACCCTGCCCTAACGTAACCAATCGTATCATTTCCAAGCGTAACGAGACTCTACCTAACGTGCAGTCACGAATATTGGTGGCAACCCCAGAGCCTAGCAGAACATATTAGAGGAGAGTAGATCACTAGAACCCATAGAATCGTCGCGTACAGCAGGAAAGTCGAAGACGCCAAGACCTAACCCATAATAACATATCCTACGTCGCATAGCAATCCCAACGTAACGTACCGCGACCATTATTGCTGGCATCCACAGGGCCAAGCAGAATAGAGAAGAGCACAGTAGAGGGATGAATAAGAGTGTGTAGCACGAAAGTCGAAGCGACCCGGACCGACATATCCTAATCTTACCTATCCAAGCTTAACCTAACCGAAACTAACGTGCGCGAACAATGTTGCTGGCCAGCCGATTGTCGGATAGGGAACAGTAGAGCAATTTAGGGCGCAGAAATCCACCGAATAACAGTGTATAGCACAGGAGACGAAGATATCTTAAACTAACCAGATCAAACCTAACATAACCAAACGTAGGATGTCTATACCTAACGATCCGAGATTTCTATTGCTAGACTCCAACGAGTCAAGAAGGACACATTAGAGCACAGTAGAGCGCAGAAGTTTACCGAACAGCAGTGTACAGCACAAAAGTCAAAGCCACCCTAACGAACAATGACATAACCTAACTTAACTAAGCGTTGCATAACCCATCCTATCGTGCCACGACCGCCATTGCTGGCTTCCCCAGAGTCGAGTAGAGTATAGCAGAGTACCGAAGAGCGCAGAAAACCACCGAATAGCAATGTAAAGTACAATAGTCAAAGATACATTAACCTAACCGTACCTAACCTATCCGAGCCAAGCGCAGGATATCTAAGCCTAAATAGCCACGACCACTATCGCTCGCATCGCCAGAGTCGAGTAGAGCATAGTAGAGCAACGAAGAGCGCATAAATCCAGCGAATAGCAGCACACTGCACAAATGTCAAAGTTAGCCTATCCTAACCTAGCCAAACTTAACGCAACCAAAAATAACTTAACACAACTTAACGTGCATAGACCACTATTGCCAGCCTGCGCGTCGCCAAGCAGCACGTATTAGAGGAAGGTGGAGCGGAGATGTCTGTATAATGGCAGCGTATAACAGAAAGGTCAAAGGTATCCAAACATAACCCATGCCAACGTGACCTAGCCGAACGTAACAAACTCTACCTAACGTGCCGCCACCACTATTGCTGGCCAACCCCAGAGCCTAGTAGAATATATTAGAGGAGAGGAGAGCGCAGAAATCCATAGAACCGCTGTGTACAGCAAAAAAGTCAAAGATACCCAAACATGACCCTAGCTATCGTATCCTAACCTGACATAGCGAACTTAGCATAGCGTGTCACGACAACTACTTCTGGCCTCCCGAGTGTCGAGTAGAGTATGGTAGAGCAACCTAGAGCGCAGAAATCCACCGATGATCAGTGTACAGCACAAAGGTCTGACCTAACATATCCTAACCTAACAAAACGTAGCAAAACCAAGCGCAACATATCTCAGCCCAGCGTGTCGACACCACTACTGCTGCCATCCCTAGAGCCAAGCAGGACACATTAGAGGATAGTAGATCGCAGAAATCCATAGGACCGCAGTGAATAGCACAATGGTCGAAGCTAATCTATCCTAACATAATCAAACGTGACACAATCGAACGATGCTTAACTGAACTCAGCGTGCGGAGGCCAATAATACTTGCCTCCACAGAGCCAAGCAGAATATACTACAGCACAGTGGATCGCAGAAATCCACCGAACGGCACTGTATGCCACGTAAGCCAAAGCTATCCAAACCAAAGCCAGACTAACTTAACCTACCCAAACATAGCATAGCTCAAGCTAACGTGCCGAGATCACTATTACTATCCTCTCGAGAGACAAGCAGGGTCTAGGAGAGCCACGGTGGACGACAAAATCGTCCGAATAGCAGTGTTTAGCGCAAAAGACGAAGACACCCTCGACAAACGTAGTAAAACCTTACCCAATCAAACGTAACATAACTCGACCTAACGCGCCGAGAGTACTATTCCTGGCGTCCACAGGGACAAGCAGAGAGTGATAGCGCACAGAAGAGCGCAGAAGTCCACAGAATTGCAGTGTATAGCAGAAAAATCAAAGCTATCCAAGCCTTACCCATAGTAACATAGACGAAACGTACGTAACGTATCACAACCTAACATGACGCGGCCACTATTTCTGACCACCCCAGGGTAAAGCAGAGGATATTAGGGCAATGCTGGGCGGAGTAAGCCGCCGAATTCCTGTGTATAGCGCAAACGTTAGAGCCAAACCATCCTAACCCAACAAACCGTAACATAACCTATTGTAACCTACCTCAAGGTAACGAGCCGCTACCACTATTTCTGGTCTCAGCAGATTCGAGCAGAATATAGCAGAGCACAGTAGAGCCCAGAATTCCACCGAATAACGGTGTAAAACACGGAAGGCAAAGCTATCCACTCCTAACACATAGAAACCCAATAAAACCAAACGGAATTTAACTCAGCCTGACGTGCCGCGGCCACGATTGCTGGCCTCCACAGGGCGAAGCAGGGCATATTAGAGGAGATTAAGGCGCAGAAATTGTGACCGCAACGTACAGCAGAGAAGTCATGGATAACCAAACCCAACCCAAACGAACCTAACCTAACATAACGTAATCGAACTCAACGTAACGTTCCGAGACCACTATTGCTGGCATACCCAGGGTCTAGCAGATCAGAGTAGAACGCAGTAGAGCGCAGGAATCAACAGAATGGCTGTTTGTAGCACGAACCTCAAAGATACCCTGACAAAACCTAGCCAAACCTAATCTAACCAAACGTAACCTAGCTCATACTGACGCGCCAAGAACACTGGTGTTCGCATCCCGAGAGACGACCAGGGTAGAGTAGAGCAATGTAGGGCGCAGGCACCAACCGAATATAAGTGTATAGCACAAGAGCGTAAACTATCCTATAATAACATATACAAATGTA
>NW_016926475.1:0-941 GCF_001483705.2 Eufriesea mexicana
GGCACAAGAGCATAATCCATTTTATCCTAACTTCACCAACGCAACATAAGAAAACGTAGACAAACTCTCACCAACGTGCGGATACTACTAGTGCTGGACTCCACAGGGCCGAGCAGAATCCACTAGAGCACCGCAGAGCCCAGAAATTCGCGGATAGCAGTGTATAGCGCAAATGTCTAGACTATCCTATCCTAACCTCACCAAACGTAGCATAACTCAACCTAACGTGCCGTAACGTGCGGATACCACTAGTGCTGGACTCCACAGAGCCGAGCAGAATCCACTAGAGCACAGCAGAGCCAAGAAATCCGCGGATAGCAGTTTATAGCGCAAATGTCTAGACTATCCTATCCTAACCTCACCAAACGTAGCATAACTCATCCTAACGTGCCGAGACCGCTGTTGCTGACCTCCACGGAGGCAAGCAGAGTATACTAGCGCGCAGCAGCGCGCAGAAATCCACCGCATTGCAGAGGATAGCGCAAAGTCAAAGTAGCATTTACTTACCTTGCCAAATTTATTACAACTGAATGTAACCTAACGCAAACTAACGTGCCTCGACCGCTATTGCTGCCCTCCGCAGAGCCGGAATGAAAATACTCGAGCACAGTAGGATGCGGAATTCCTCCTAATAGCAGGCTATGGAACTAATATCTAACTACCCCTCCTAACCTAACCAATCGTTGCATAACCAAACGAAACCTAACTCAACCTATCGTGGCGCGACCACTTATGCTGGCCTCCACAGAGCCAAGCAGAACACATTATCCGAGAGGTGAATCCAGTAAGCCATATGGTCGCAGAGTATATCAGAACAGTCAGAGCTACCAAAAGCTAACCCAGAAACAACAGAACATAACCAAACGCAGCATAACTGAGCCTAACGCGCCGAGGCCGCTATTTTTGCCCTCCCCAGAGCAATGCCGGACACACTAGAGCAG
>NW_016926476.1:0-489 GCF_001483705.2 Eufriesea mexicana
GCTATGGGGATTCCAGGGGCGCTGGTCGCTGCACGTTATGTTGTGATATGATGCGATTGGTAAAGTTAGGTTATGCCATGTTATTCTAGGATATCTACGGCTTTTATGCTATTCACGGCAAAGCGGTGGACTTCTGCTCTCTCATGTGCCCCAATATGCTCTGCTTGACTCCGGGAGATCAGCAAAATAGATCACGCCATGTTAGGTTGGGTTAGGATACGCTTGGTTGCGTTAGGTTCGGTCAAGCCCGGTTAGGATTTTCGGTGGGTTTCTGCGCTCGACTCCGCTCTACTACATTCTGCTTGGCCCTGGAGGGTCCACCAATAGTGGCTGCGGTACGTTCCGTTGAGGTATGCTACATTTGGTTAGGTTAAGTTTGCTTGGGTATGGGCTGGATAGAAGATACGACTTTTGTGCTATACACTGCGATTCTATGTACTTATGCGCAATACTATCCTCTAGTAATATCGGCACGAATCTGGGAAGGTT
>NW_016926477.1:0-625 GCF_001483705.2 Eufriesea mexicana
AAATTCAATTTTATTGACATTTTCGACTAATATCGTGGTGAGCTACCTTCCTTGCATAGGTAATGGTTAAAGATGCTTTTGGCGTGCTATAGCCATAGCAATGCAGTAGAATCTGGCTGGAAAATTCAATTTTATTGTCATTTTCGACTAATATCGTGGTGAGCTAACTTTATTGCATAAATAAGGAGGGTAGATTCTACTGGCCTGCCGATCTACTGGCCTGCCGTAGCCATTGCATTGCTAGAGCATGAAGATGGAAAATTCAATTTTATTGACATTTCCGAATAATATTGTGGCGAGCTACCTTTCTTTCATAAATAAGGAGGAAAGATTCAATTGGCGTGCTATAGCCATTGCCTTGATGCAGAATGTGTTTGGAAAATTTAAATTTATGACATTTTCGACTAACGTCGTGCTAAGCAAGCTTTCCTGCATAAATAGGGAGAAAAGATTCAACTGGCGTGCTATAGCCATTGCGTTAATATAGAATGTGTTTGGAAAATTCAAATTTAATGACATTTTCGACTAACATCGTGGTGAGATAACTTTCTTCCATATATAAGGAGGAAAGAGTCAATTCACGTGCTATAGCCGTCGCAATGCTATAGAATCTGGCTGGAAAGTT
>NW_016926478.1:0-1241 GCF_001483705.2 Eufriesea mexicana
TGACTATATCACGCCAAGAGAATTTATCCTACTCACTTATGCGAGAAAGCTTGCGCATCGTGAAATCAGTCAAAAATTTCAATGAAATTGAAATTTACAGTCAGATTCAGTTGCATTGCAATGGCTACAGCACGCCAAAAGTATCATCCTCGTTATTTATGCGGGAAAGTTTGCTCACCTGGATATTATTCAAAAATGTCAAGAAAATAGAACATTCCGGTCAGATTCTACCGCATTCCATGGCTATAGCACGCTAATAGAATCTATCGTAGATATTTATGCGGGGAAGCTTGTTCACCACGATATTAGTAGAGGATGTCAATAGAATTGAAGTTTTCATACAGATTTCACTGCATTGCTGTGGCTACAGCACGCCAAAAGTATCTCTCCTCCGTATTTATTCAGGAAACTTTATTTCAGGAAACTTTGCTCACGGCGAAAGTAGTCGAATATGTCCATAAAATTGAACTTTCCAGTCAGACTCTATTGCGCTGCAAAGACTATAGCGCGCCAATTGAATCTTCCCTCCTTATTTATGCAAGATAGTTTGCTCACCGCGATATTATTCGAAAATATCAATAAGTTTGAACATTCCAGTCAGTTTTTGTTGCTTTGCAATGGCTATATCTCGCCAATAGAATCTTTCATCCTTGTTTATGCGATAAAGCTTGCTCACAGCGATATTAGACGAAAATGTCAATAAAATTGAGCTTTCAAGTCCGGTTCTAAAACACTTCAATGGCTACAGCACAACAAAAGTATCTTTCCTCTGTATTTGTTCCGGAAAGCATGCTCATCGTGTTATTAGTCGAAAATGTTAATGAAATTGAACTTTCCGATCAGATTCTGTTGCATTGCAATTGCTCTATAGCGCCAAAAGAATCTTTCCCCCTCATTTATGCACGAAATCATGCACACCACGATATTAGTCGAAAAAGCCAATAAAATTGAATTTTCCTTCCAGATTCTTTGCATTGCAATGGTTATAGCACGCCAATGGGGTATTTCCTCCATATTTATGCGAGAAAGATGGCTAGATGGCTCACCTCGATATCATTCGAAAACAACAGTAAAATTGAAGTTTCCAGGCAACTTCTTCTGCGTTACAATGGCTATAGCACGCCTATAGGATCAATATTCCTAATTTTTGCGAGGAAGCATGTTCTCCACGATATAATTAGAAAATGTCAATAAAATAGACGTTTCCAGTCAGTTTCTATTGCATTGCAATGGCTATATAC
>NW_016926479.1:0-418 GCF_001483705.2 Eufriesea mexicana
ATGGACGAATGTATTGTTGCATGTCTGGACGTATGAATTGATGTATGTATGGTTGTATGGATGAATGGATGGATGGATTGTTGCATGGATGTATGGATGGACAGATGGATGGATTGGTGGATTGATGGATGGATGGATGGATGTATGGGTGGGTGGATGTATGTATGTATGTATGTAAGTATGTATGGATGTTTGAATGTATGGATGCATTTGAGTTATGTATGTATGGATGTATGTATGTGTGGATTTACGCATGTACGCATGTATGGATGTACGGATGCATTGATATATGGATGAGCGGGTGCTTGAATGGATGGGAGGATGGACGGAAGAACGGATGTATATATGGATGTTTGTATGGATGTATGTAGGGATGTAAGCATGGACGTATGTATGGATGTATGTAAGAATGTATGCA
>NW_016926479.1:435-688 GCF_001483705.2 Eufriesea mexicana
ATGAATGTATGCGTGTATGTATGGATCTGTGTTAATATGTGTATGGATGCATGGATGGGTGGACTGGAGGATGTATGGATGGATGGAAGTATGGATGTATGCATGTATGGATATATGCATGTATGGATGTATGTATGCATGAATGTATGGATATAAGAATGAATGTATGCATGCATGTATGGACGTGTGGATGTATGGATGTATGGATGTATGTATGGTTGTGTGGATGTATGTATGTATGGCTATATGGATC
>NW_016926480.1:0-342 GCF_001483705.2 Eufriesea mexicana
TCTTTTATAAATAAGAAGGAAAGATTTTATTGGCGTGCTATAGCCATTGCAGAGCTGTAGAATGCGGCTGGAAAATTCTATTTTATTGGCATTTTCGACTAATAACGTGGTGAGGTAACTTCCTAGCATAAGTAAGGAGGACAGATTCTATTGGCGTGCAACAGCCATTGCAATGCTATAGAAACATGCTGGAAAATTCAATTTTATTGGCATTTTCGTCTAATATCGTGGTGAGCTTACTTCCTTCTATATTTAGTTGGAAAGATACTATTGGCGTGCTATAGCCTTTGCAATGCTATAAAATCAGGCTTGAAAATTCAATTTTAGTGACACTTTCGACTA
>NW_016926481.1:0-371 GCF_001483705.2 Eufriesea mexicana
ATGTTATAGCTTGGTGAATTGATCGCCTAACGCCTTCAATCCAGTGGCAAGTACAGCCATCTAATTTCCAGATAAAAGGTCAATTCAAAATATATAACCTGTTATAGAATGGTGAATAGATCGCCAAACGCCTTCAAACCAATGGCAAGTACAGCCATCTACTTGCCAGTGAATAAGTCAATGCAAAATCTATAAGCTGTCGTAGCATGGTGATTAGTTCGCCGGACGCCTTCAATACAATGGCAAGTACAGCCATCTAATTTCCAGAGAATAGGTCAATTCAAAATCTATAACATGTTATAGAATGGTGAATAGATCGCCCAACGCCTTCAAACCAATGGCAAGTACAGCCATCTACTTGCCAGAGAATA
>NW_016926481.1:492-813 GCF_001483705.2 Eufriesea mexicana
GAATATTTCTATTCAAAATCTAAAACCTGTTATAGCTTGGTGAATAGATCCCCTAACGCCTTCAATCCAATGGCAAGTACAGCCATCTACTTGCCAGAGAAAAGGCCTTTTCGAAATCTATAACCTGTTATAGCATGGTGAATAGATCGCTTAACGCCTTCAATCCAATGGCATGTTCAGCCATCTTCTCGCCAGAGAATAGTTCGATTCAAAATCTATAACCTGTTATAGCTTGGTGAAAAGATCGCAGATCGCGGACAAACCAATTGCAAGTACAGCCATCTTCTTGCCAGAGAATAGGTCTATTCATAATCTATAACA
>NW_016926482.1:0-7054 GCF_001483705.2 Eufriesea mexicana
TTTCCAGTGATCATGCCAGCATGGCAATATAGGCTAGATCACATACGAATAGGTTCATGCAATGGCTTCGGTACTGCGTCGATGGATGTTGTCAGTACTGTACAATCACTTGTTAATATTCCCTGATACAACAGATTTTTAATTTGATCAACCTAGACTTGTCATGAAATAAAAATCATCAGTGAAACTTAAATTATCGGTGAACAAATCCAACTGCAACGGTACTGTAATGATGTCTATATTCAGCACTGCTTTGTCGACTATTTATGAGTCGAGGAATAATGGATCTATCTCTTGTCACTCCAGAATTGCTATAGGATATAAATCATCAGTGGACCGACATATCCAACGGCAACAGTGCCCTGCTGGCGAACGTACTCAGTATCCAACTGTCAATTGTAAACATCTCTAGCCGTAATCGAATTATACAATGACTGTTCTAGATTTGCTGAAGAATATATATGGTCAGTGGACAAATTATTCGAATGGCTACAGTACTGTGATGATGGCTTCACTCACTCGTGTGTTGTCAAGTGTTAATATCCTCTGCCACAATGAATATGCATTTAGTCACTATAGAATTCCTATAGAATATATATCGTCGTCTTAGCAGGTTGTTGCAACGACTACAGTGTTCTGTTAATGGCTAGCTTAGTACTCTACTGACATTGTCAATGTCTCCAACGAAAGTTGCACTATCCAGTGATTATTCTACAATTGCTAAAGTTATTCGATGATCAGCGATCAGTTTAATTCAATGGCTACACTATGATGTAGATCGCTACACTCGGCACTGTATTTACACTTGCCAATATCACTATCGATATATGTCTATCCGTTCATCATTCTAGAATTGCTATAGAGTTCAAATATTGATTGAACAAATGGACCAAAGGGCTATAGTACTGTGATGATTGCAATACTCAGTACTGTGTCGTCTATTGTTAATGTTTTGAGGGATAATGGATCTGTGCATTGACCTTCTAGAATTGCTAAAGGACTTAAATCATAGGTGAATGTAATCCAACGAATGCTGTACTGTGATCATGGCTGTACTCAGTATTGTTTTGACAGTTGCTAATATCCAAGTTGCTAATATCCAGGGGGATAACGGATCTCTTTCTTGCCATTCTACAATTTTTATAGAATGTGAACCATCATTGCACAGATTAATCAATCGGCTATGGTGCTCTATTAGTGTATGTACTAAGCACCGTACTGTCAATTTTAAATATCAGTAGGTAGAGCAGAATTATACACTGATTGTTCCAGAATAGCTTTGCAATATACATTATCAGTAAACAAAGTAGTTGAGCAGCTGAAATTCCGTGTTGGTGGCTTGACTCAGTACTGCGATGTCAATAGTTAATATATCCACGGCTAATGGATCTGCATTTCTCGTCCCAGAATTGCTGCACAACATACATCGCCAGTGAACAGATTTACCCAACCGCAAGAGTGCACTGTTGGTAATATTAATAAGTAGCATACAGTCAATTGTAAATGTGCCTAGACGTATAATCACTACGAATACGTTATTCTGGAATTTACACTGGAATTTACAGCAGCAGTGAAGAAAATAGTTGAACAGCTAGAGTAGAGCGGTGATGGATGTACCCAGTACTGTGTAGTTTACAGTTATTATCGCGAAATATAGTAAATCTGCATTTCTCGTTCTAGAGTTTCTGCAGGATATGCATCATCAGTGAAATGATTCGTTCAACAGCAACGGTGCTCTGTTGTAGGTATAATCGGTACGCACTGTCAGTTGTATATGTCACTAGTCATAACTTTGCCATGCATTGGTGATTCAGAATTGCTTTGGAATTATCATCATGAGTGAACGGAGTACTAAAGGGGCTACATTACTGTGATGATGGCTGTACTGTCTACCTTGTTGTAAATTGCAGATAGCTCGAGGGACAATGGATATGTTCGCTGCCATTCAAGAATTGCTATAAAATCTATGTCATCATTGAACAGATAAATACAACTAATAACCTGTTCTGCAGGTGGATGTACTAAGTACCGTACTCTCGATTTCAGATATAACTTGCCGTAACCTTTCTATGCATAGGTCATTCTAGAATGGCTTTGGAACATTCATTATCAGTGAAAGAAGTTATTCAAGTGCTGCAATAATGTGAGGATAGCACTACGCGGTACTGTGATGCCAATTTTTAATATATATAGGGAGAGAAGCCCTGCATTATTCACTCTAGAGTTGCCCTAGGATCTAACTCATCACTGAACAGACTAATCTTTCTGCAACAGTGTACTGTTGGTGCATGTGTTAAGCACCGTACTGTCAATTGTAAATATCACTACCGAATACCGTTCTATACACAGATTATTCTACAATTCCTTTGCAATTTAGGACATCGGTAAGCAAAGTAATCCAACGGCTGCGTTACTGTGATGTTGGTTGTACTCAGTACTGTGTTGCCAATAGTCAATATCTAGAAGGGTGATGGATCCGTGCTTTGTCATTCCAGAAATGCTAAAGAATTTATATCATCAATGGGCAAATGAATCCGACGGCTGTAGTACTGCGACGATAGCTTCTCTCTGGACTGTAATGTCAATTGTTAATACCCCAAGGTATAACGGATATGTCCGCTGTCATCCTGGAATTGCTATAAAATCTAAAATAATCGTCGAACAGAATAATCCAACGGCTACATTGCTCTAAAGGTGGATGTACTAGGAACCGTATTGCCGATCGTAAATAATCTTAGCTGTAGTCTTACCATAAACTGATTATTCTAGAATTGCTTTAGAAGTTACATCACCAGTGAACAAATGACCCAACGTCTTCAGCACTCTGGTAATAACTTCAATACGTGCAGTATTGTCAATTGCCAATTTCGCGAGGGACAATGTGCATGTGTTCCGTCATTTTAGAATTGCTATAGAATCTGTATCACCACACCACAGATTAATCCAACGACTACAGTTCTGTGTCAGTGGATGTACCACGCACCGTGTCAATTGTAAATGTCCCTAGCAATATCAGTACTATATACAGGTTATTTCAGGGTTGCATTGTAATTTACGTTATCAGTGGCAAAGTAGTTCAACGGTTACAGTGCCGGGATGAGTGCAGGACTGAGCACTTTTTGACAATTTTTCATTACTCGAAGCATAATGGATCTGTAATTTGTCATTCTTTGATTGTTGTAGATTGTAAATCATCAATGAATTTGACAATTGTGACGCATTGCTGGATGTACCATGCACCGCACTGTGAAATGCAAATATCCCTATCGATAACTGTACTATACACAGATTATTCTAGAATTACTTTGGAACACGTACGATCGGCGGATAAATGATCCACCGTCTTTAGCACTGTGACTATGAGTGTACTCAACACAGTGTTGTCAACTGTTAATATCTCGAAGGATAATGTGTCTGCACTTTGCCAATCTAGAATTGCTACATAAATTATTGCATCAGTGAGCAAGGTAATTCGACGCATGCGGTACACTGATGACGGCTACACTCAGTACTCTGTTGTTAACTAACTATATATCGGGTGATAATGACCTGTGCCTTGTGATCTTAGAATTGCTAAATAATTTATATCATCAGTGAACAAAGTAATCCAGCGGCAGCAGTACAGTGATGATGGCTGCAATCAGCACTGTGCTGTCAATTGTTTATATCTCGAAGGATAATGTATATTTGTTAGTCATTCTAGAACAGCTGTATTATGGAAATGTCCACTAAGCAGATTAATCCAACGGCCACAATGCTGTGTTGGTTCGTCCACTAGGTAGCGTACTGTCAATTATAGTTATCCGTAGTTATATACGAACTATACACTGAATATTACAAAATCGCTTTGGAATTTACGTAATCAGTGGGAAAATGTTCCGACGTCTACAGCAATGTTGTGATGATTGCACTCAGTACTGTATTGTCAATTGTTAATCACTCGAGGGATAATGCATCTGTAGTTTGTCATCCTAGAAGTGCTATAGAATCTAAATCTTAATTGAATGTCTACAGTGCTGTGTTGGTGGACGATCTATGCACCGTAATGTCAACTGTAAGTGTCAATATCCTTAACCGTCACTTCCATATGTTATTCCAGTTTTGCTTTGCAATTTACGTCACCAGTAAGGAAGGTAACCCAATGGCTGCAGCACCGTCATGATGGCTGTACTCAGTACTGTGCTGTCAATTGATAATTTATTCGGTGATGGTGGATCTGTGCCTTGTCATTCTAGGAATTCTATAGAACACAAATCATCCGTGATCAAAGCAATCCAACGGCAGCAGTAGAGTGACGATGGCTGTACTCAGTATTGTGAAGTTAGTTGTTTATATCTCGAGGGATAATGTGTCTGTATTTTGTCATCCTGGGATTTTCATGGAAACAGAATGAACAATCAAAAATTTAACCCAACGGCTACAATGCTCTTTCCGCTAGTATATTAAATAGCGTACTGTCAATTGCAAATAACCCTACAAATAAACGTACAATTCACTGACTATTCTAGAATTGCTTTGACATATACGTCATCAGTGGACAGAAGGTAAAACGCTTACAGCACTGCGACGATGACTGTATTCCTTACTTTGTTGTCAACTGTTAATGCCTCGAGGGATAATGGATAGGTATTCGGTCCTTCTGGTATTGCAATAGCACCTAAATCACCATTGAGCACGTTATTCCAACGGCTACTGTGCTTGTTGTTAGTGTATAGCCTAAACAACGTACTGTCAACTGCAAATGTCACTAGCCATAACCGTTCCATACGTAGGTTATTCTAGAATTATTTTTCAAATTATGTTATCAGTGAGCAAAGTAATCTAGTGGCTATGGTGTTGTGATGATGGCTGTAGTCAGTACAGTGTTGTCAACTCTTCTTACATACAGGGACAGTGGGCCCTTCCTTCGTCGTACTAGGAATGATATAGAACCTGTATTATCAGTGAACGAAGCAGTCTATCGGAAGCAGTATAGTAATGCTGCCTATACTCAGTACTGTGTTACCTAATGTTACCTAATGCCTCAAGAGATAATTGATCAGTATCAAGTCATTCTATAATTGTTATAAAATAAATTTCATTACGGAGGATATTATTCCAACGGCAACATGGATCTGCCGATGTATGTACTAAGCACCGTGGTGTCAACTGTAAATATCCCTAGCAATATTAGTACCATACGACGCGTACTTCTGAATTGCTTTGAAACTTACATTATCAGTGAGCAAAGTAGTCCTACGGCTACAGTGATGGGATAGTGGCTGTACTTAGTGCTGTGTTGTCAATTGATGATATATCGGTGGATATTGGGTATGTGCCTTGTCACTCTAGAAATCCTATAGGATTTATATCATGAGTGAACAAAGTAGTTCAACGGCATCAGTACAGTGATGATGGCGTAACCCGTATTGTGTCGGCAATTGTTAATATCTCGAGGGATAATGCACCTGTCCTTTTCCATTCTCGAATTGCTGCAGAATATAAATCATTAGAGAACAAATTAATCCAAAGGCAACAGTGCTCTCTTGGTTGATGCACAATGCACCGCACTGCAAATTGCAAATATCACTAGCAATGGCCGTCCTATGCATTATATATCTTAGAATTCATTTGCAATTTGCATCATTATTTAGCAAAGTAACCTAACGGCTACGGTACAGTGATAACGGCTGTACACCGTATTGTGTTGTCACATGTGCAATTATCGGGAGATAATGGGTCTTTCCTTTGTCATACAAGAAATACTATATAATTTAGATCGTCAGTGAACAAATTAATCCAACAGGAATAGTATTGTGATGTTGGCTGTGCTTGGTACTCTTTCGTCAATTACAATTTCTCGAGCCACAATAGATCAGTCTTTTCACTCTCTAGTGTTGCTATGGAATTTGAATCACCACTGTACAGATTAATCCTAAAACTACAATGCTCTGTTGGTAGATGAACTGAGTGCCGTACTGTCAATTGTAAATATCTCTCGTCGCAACAAATGCATCGCTTTTTCTATAGTTCCTTTTGCATTTATTTCATCAATGAACAAATTATTCCAGCAGCTGCTTTACTGTGATTACTGCTATACAGAGTACGCTACTGACATATGTCAATGTCTCTATCGAAAACTTCTGACCATTTTACAATTACTGAAGGACTTAGGTGATGATTTAGAAATGAAGATGATTTAGATGACCTGTTTTGTTAGATGTTAATGTATGGAGCGACATTCGTCATGGCTTTTGACGTTCTAGAAGTTCTGTTGGGTTTAAATCATCAATGGACAGATTAATCCAACGAAGACAGTACTCTGGTGGTGGATGTACTCATTACCGTTATGACAATTGTTAGTTTCTCGCGCAATAACTGATCCACACATTGGTTATTCTAGATTTGTTTTGGCATTTAAATCTTCGGTGGAGAGATAGATTCAGAGACAGCAGTGTTCTGTTGATGGATATGCTCAGAAATGTACTGTCATATGTCATTGTCTCAGCGACACCTGCTGTATTCATTGATAATTCAATTATTCCAGAGGAACGCAGGTGAGCAGCGTACAAATTATTTCCTATGGCTATGGTATTGTGCCGATTTCTGTACTCAGTACTGGTTTGTCAATTGTTAGCATGTCGTGCGATGATGGATATGCCTCCCGACATCTTAGAAAGATATGGAATTTAGATAATCATTGAGCAAATGAATACAGCGGCCACAGAACTGTGACAGTGGCTGTACGCAGTACCATGTGGCCAGTTGTTACCTTACCGTACGACTACGGATATTTCGATAGTCATTATAGAATTGCTACGGAATTTACGTCATCAGCCAATATATTTATCCACTGTCCATATTATTGTGTGGATGGCAACACTGTGTAACCTATTGTAATTTATCAGTATATCTATGGACACTTTTTCCAGCTATCGGACATTCCGAAATTTATGTGGATCCTAGATAGTCAGAGTTTAGATTAATGCAATAGATATACATCTGCGTAGACTTCTACTCCAAGTACTGCATTCCCAGTTTTCGATGTCAGAGGCGATTATTGATCTATCCGTTA
>NW_016926483.1:0-374 GCF_001483705.2 Eufriesea mexicana
ACAAATATCGTGGCGAGCTAACATTCTTGCATTAATAATGAGGAATGAATCTATTGGCGTGCTGTAGCGATTACAATGCTGTAGCATCTGTCTCGAAAATTCAATTTCATTGACATTTTCGACTAATATCGTGGTGAGCTAACTTTCTTGCAGCAATATGGAGGAAGAATTCTATTGGCGTGCTATAGCCATTGCAATTCCATAGAATCTGTCCGGAAAATTCAATTTTATTAACATTTTCGACAAATATCGTCGTGATGTATCTTTCTTGCATAAATACGGAGGAAAGATACTATTGGCGAGCTATAGCCATTGCAATGCTATAGAATCTGGCTGGAAAATCCAGTTCAATTGACACTTTCGACAAATATCGC
>NW_016926483.1:463-892 GCF_001483705.2 Eufriesea mexicana
TAATTTTCAATTTTATAGACATTTTCGACTAATATCGTGGTGAGCTAACTTTCTTGCATAAATAAGGAAAAAAAATTGGCGTGCTTTAGCCATTGCAGTGCTATAGAATCTGCTTGGAAAATTCAATTTTATTGACATTTTCGGCTAATATCGTGGTGAGGTAACTTTCGTGCATAAATAAGGAGCAAATACCTATTGGCGCGCTCTAGCCGTTGCAATGCTGTAGAATATGGCCGGAATATTCAATCTTACTGACATTTTCGACCAATATCGTGGTGACCTAGCTTTCTTGCTTATGAATGGAGGAAAGACTCTACTGGTGTGCTATTGCCATTGCAATGCTATAGAATCTGCCTCGAAAATTCCATTTTAATGACATCTTCGACTAATATCGTGGTGAGGTAACATTCTTGCATAAATAAGGAGGAA
>NW_016926484.1:0-270 GCF_001483705.2 Eufriesea mexicana
ATGGACTTATGGATGTATGGATGTATGAATGTATGGATGTATGGATGGATGGATGTATGGATGCATGGATGTATGGACGTATGCATGTATAGACGTATGTATGTGTGAATGAAGGTATGTGAGAATGTATGGATGTATGGATGTATGTATGTATGGACGTATGGGTGTAAGCATTTATGGATGTACTGGTGTATGGATGTATGGATGGATGGATATATGGATGGATAGGTGTATGGAAAGATGGATGTTTGGATGGATGTATGTATGGAT
>NW_016926484.1:499-870 GCF_001483705.2 Eufriesea mexicana
TGGATGTATGGATGGATGGATGTATCGAAAGATACACGTACGAATGGAAGGATTTATGGATGTACGGTTGTATGGATGTATGGATGGACGGATGGATGTATGGATGTATGGATGTATGTACGTATGGACGTACGAATGTGTGGATGTACGATTGTATGGATGTACGGATGTATGGATGTATGGATGTATATATGTAGGGACGTGAGGATGGATGGAGTTATGCGTGCATGGATGTATGAATGTATGCATGTACGAATGTATGGATGTACGAATGTATGGATGTACGGATGTATGGATGTATGGATGTATATATGTATGGACGTGTGGATGGATGGAATTATGCGTGTATGGATGTATGAATGCATGGAAGT
>NW_016926484.1:900-1105 GCF_001483705.2 Eufriesea mexicana
TGGATGTATATATGTATGGATGTATGGATGGATGTATGTATGAGTGGATGGATGTATGGAAGGACGTATTTTCGTGTGTATGGATGAATGGATGTATATATGTTTGCATGCATGCAGGGATGGATGTATCGAAAGATGGATTTACGAATGGATGGATTGATGGATGTATGGGCGGATTGAGGTATGGATGGATGGATTTATGGAT
>NW_016926485.1:0-887 GCF_001483705.2 Eufriesea mexicana
CACCACGATATTAGTCGAAAATGTTAATAAAATCGAATTTTGCTCGCAGATTCTATAGAATAGCAATCGCTATAGCATGCCAATAGAATCTTTACTCCTTATTTATGCAAGTGAGTTTGCTCACCACGATATTAGTCGAAATCGAAAATGTCGATAAGACTGTATTTTCCAGCCAGATTCTATTGCATTGCAATAACTATAGTACGCCAGTAGAATCTTTCCTCCTTATATATGCAAGAAAGTTAGGTCACTACGATATCAGTCGAAAATGTCAATACAATTGACATTTCCACCCAGATTCTATAGCATTTCTATGGCTATAGCTCGCCAGTAGAGTCTTTCCTCCTTACATATGCAAGAAAGTTAGGCCATCACGATATTAATCGAAAATGTCGATAAAATCGAATTTTCCAGCCAGATTCTATTGCATTGCAATGGATATAGCACGCCAGTAGAATCTTTCCCCCTTATGTATGCAAAAAAGTTATGTCGTCACGATATTATTCGAAGAGGTTAATAAAATTGAATTTTCCAGCCAGATTCTATAGCATTGCAATGGCTATAGCACGCTAGTCGAATCTTTCCTCCTTATATATCCAACATAGCTAGGTCACCACGCTATTAGTCGAAAATGTCAATAAAATTGAATTTTCCAGCCAGACTCTATAGCATTGCAATGGCTACAGAACGCCAGTAGAATCTTTCCTCCTTATATATGCAAGAAAGTTAGGTCACTACGGTATCAGTCGAAAATGTCAATACAATTGACATTTCCACCCAGATTCTATAGCATTTCAATGGCTATAGCACGCCAGTAGGGTCTTTCCTCCTTACATATGCAAGAAAGTTAGGCCATCACGATATTAGTCGAAAATATCGATAAAATC
>NW_016926485.1:1002-1411 GCF_001483705.2 Eufriesea mexicana
AATGTCAATAAAGTTGTATTTTCCAGCCAGATTTTATAGCATTGCAATGGCTATATCACGCCAATAGAATCTTCCCGCCTTATTTATGCAAAAAAGTTAGGTCACCACGATATTAGCCGAAAACGTCAATAAAATTGATTTTTTCAGACAGATTCTATAGCATCGCAATGACTATAGCACGCCAATAGTATATTTCTTCCTTATTTATGCAAGAAAGATAGCTCACCACGATATTAGTCGAAAATGTCAATAAAATTCAACTTTCCAGACAGATTCTATTGCATTACAATGGATATAGCACGCCAGTCGAATCTTTCCCCCTTCTGTATGCAAGATAGTTATGTCGCCACGATATTATTCGAAAAGGTCAATAAAATTGAATTTTCCAGCCAGACTCTAAAGCATTGCA
>NW_016926486.1:0-206 GCF_001483705.2 Eufriesea mexicana
CAGTAAAATGGAATTTTCCAGACAGATTCCAGACCATTGCAATGGCTATAGCACGCCAACAGATTCTCTCCTCCTTATTTATGCAAGAAAGTTAGCTCATCACGGTATTAGTCGAAAATGTCAATAAAATTGAATTTTCCAGATAGAGTCTATAGCATTGCAATGCCTACAGCACGCCAATAGAATCTACCCTCCTTATTTATGCA
>NW_016926487.1:0-201 GCF_001483705.2 Eufriesea mexicana
TTGCCATTGGATTGAAGTCGTTAGGCGGCCAATTCACCAAGCAATAACAGATCATAGATTTTGTATAGATCTATTCCCTAGCAAGTAGATGGCTGTACATGCCATTGGTTGCAGACGTTAGGCGACCTATTAACCAAGATATAACAGGATATAGATTTTGAATAGACCTATTCTCTGGAATGTAGATGGCTGTACTTGCCA
>NW_016926487.1:297-838 GCF_001483705.2 Eufriesea mexicana
TTGATGGCGTTAGGCGACCTATTCAGCAGGCTGTAACAGATTATAGGTTTTGAGTAGACCTATTCTCTGGCAAGTAGATGGCTGTACTTGCCATTGGATTGAAGTCGTTGAGCGATCTACTCACCAAGCTATAACAGGTTATAGATTGTGAATAGGCATATTTTCTGCCCAGTAGATGTCTGCACTTGCCATTGGGTTGAAGGCGGTTGGCGACCTATTCTCCAAGCTATAACAGATTATATACCTTGAATAGGCATTTACTCTGGCAAGTAGATGGCTGTACTTGCCATTGGATTGAAGGCGTTACGCGATCTATTCACCAAGCTATAACAGGTTATAGATTTTGAATAGACCTATTTACTGCCCAGTAGATGTCTGCACTTGCCATTGGATTGAAGGCGGTTGGCGATCTATTCACCAAGCTATAAGAGGTTATAGACCTTGAATAGGCCTATACTCTGGCAAGTAGATGGCTGTGCTTGCCAATGGATTGAAGGCGTTACGCGATCTATTCACCAAGCTATAACAGGTTATAGATTTT
>NW_016926488.1:0-2135 GCF_001483705.2 Eufriesea mexicana
CACTGTACATACATTCATATATCTACACATCCATCCATCCGCACGTCCATCCACACATACATCAACTTATCCATATATCCATCCATCAATACATCCATACATCCATACATACATCCACACATACATCCATATATACATCCATACATTCATAAATACACAGACCCTTACATACATCAATACATACATACATACAAACGTTCATAGGAACACCCATACATATATCCATGCATACAACCATACATACATCCATACTTACATCCATACATCCATCCATCCGTTCATCCATGCATCCATACATCCATCCATCCGTACATATATCCTTCCATACATCCATCCAACTATACATCCACCCATCCATACATCCATCGATCCACACATAAATCTATCCATACATCCATACATCCACCCACACGTCCATACATCCATGCATCCGTACATCCATACATTCGTACATCCATACTTAAATACATACATAACTCAAATACAACCATACATTCAAACGTACATCCATACATACATCCATCCATACATCCATCCATCCATACACCCATTCGTCCATACAACCATACATCCATACATATATACATCCATGCATCCATACTTCCGTACGTCCGTCCGTCCATACCTCAATCCTTTCATCCATCCATCCATCCATACAGCCATCCATCCGTACTTACATCCATCCATCCATCCATCCATTCTTCCATGCATCCATCCATCCATACATCTGCACATCTATAGATTCACACATCCATACATCCATAGATCCATAAACATATCCATTCACACACCCATCCATGTTTACATCCATACATCCACACCACAATACACCCATAAACCCGTCCATTCGTACTTCCATCATTCGATACAACCGTCCATCCATCCATTCATACATATATAGATCCATACATCCATACATCCGTAAAACCACACACCCATACATCCATACATCCATACATGCACCATCCGTATATCTATAAATACATCCATTCGTACGACCATCCATCGATACCTCCATCCATCCATACATCCATACATATACACATCCATACATCCATACATCCGTAAAACCACACACCCATACATCCATACATCCATACATGCACCATCCGTATATCTATAAATACATCCATTCGTACGACCATCCATCGATACATCCATCCATCCATACATACATCCTTCCATCCGTCCATGCATACATATATACATACACCCATTCAAACATCCAAACATACATCAATCCATACATCCATCCATCCATACACCCACACACCCATACATCCAAAATTCCATCCACACATACGCTCATCCATCTATACATACATACATACATACATCCATACATACATCCATACATACATCAAAACATTCATCCATACATACTCCCACACATACATCCACACATACATGCATACATACACCCTTACATACATCCATACATACATACACACTTCCGTACAACCGTCCATCCATACCTCAATCCATCCATACATACAACCATACATACAGCCACCCAACAATACATGCATCCATCCATCCATTCATCCAGCCATACGTCCATCCATCCGTATATCAGCCCATCCATATATATTCCCATTCATACATCCATCGAGCCACAAATCTATCCATTCTTACACCCATCCATGTATACATCCGTATATCCACACGTCAATACACACATAAACACGTCCATTCGTACTTCCATCATTCGATACAGCCATCCATCTATACATCCATACATATATAAAAGCATACATCCATTCATCCGTATATCCATACATTTGTACATCCATACATCCACACACCCATACATCCTTTAATCCGCCCATAAATTCCACCACCCATCCATACATACAACCATACGCACATCCACACATCCATACATATATCCTTTCATACATACATCCATACATCCATACATACATCAACACATACATCGATCGTTCCATACATCCATCCATCCATACATCGATCGATCCATACATTCATCCACCAATCCATCCACCCCGCCATGCATCCATACACATATCAATATAGAGATCCATACATACGCCCATACATTCATTCGTACATTCAATCATCCATACATACATAACGCAAATACGTCCATACATACATTCATCCATACATTCATA
>NW_016926489.1:0-550 GCF_001483705.2 Eufriesea mexicana
ATTCTATAGCACTGCAATGGCTATAGCGTGCCAATAGAATCTTTCCTCGTTATTTATGCAAGGTTGTCAGCTCGCCACAATATTTGTCGAAAATGTCAATAAAATTGAATTTTCCATCCAGATACTACAGAATTGCTATGCCTATAGCTTGCCAATAGAATCTTTCCTCCTTATTTATGCAAGAAGGTTACCACACTACGATATTAGTCGATATTAGTCGAAATTGTTAATAAAATTGAATTTTCGAGCCAGATTCTATAGCACTGCAATGGGTACGGCGTGCCAATAGAATCTTTCCTCCTTATTTATGCATGGATGTCAGCTCACCAAGATATTAGTCGAAAATGTCAATAAAATTGAATTTTCAATCCAGATACCATAGATGTGCAATGGCTATAGAACGCCAATAGAATCTTTCCTCCTCATTTATGAGCGAAAGCTACCTCACCACGATATTGGTCGATAATGTCAATAAAAATGAATTTTCGAGGAAAATTCTATAACGTTGCAATGGCTATAGCACGCCAATAGTATCTTTCCTAATTATTTA
>NW_016926490.1:0-656 GCF_001483705.2 Eufriesea mexicana
GCAAGTACAGCCATCTACTTGCCTGAGAATCGGTCCATTCAAAATCTATAATCTGTTATAGCTAGGTGAATAGATCGTCAACCGCCTTTAATCCAATGACAAGTAATGACATCTACTTGCCAGAATATAGGTATAATCAAAATCTACAACATGCTATAGCTTGGTGAATAGATCGCATAACGCCTTCAATCCAATTGCAAGTACAGCCATCTACTTGCCAGAGCAAGGGTCTATACAAAATCTGTAACCTCCTACATCTTGGTCAATAGATCGCCTAACGCCTTCAATCCAATGGCAAGTACAGCTATCTACTTGCCAGAGAATAGGTCTATTCAAAATCTATAACCACCTGTTATAGCTTGGAGAATAGGTCGCCTAACGTCTTCAACCAATGGCAGGTACAGCCATCTACTTGCCAGAATTGGTATATTCAAAATCTATAACCTGTTATAGCTTGGTGAATGGACCGCCTAACGCCTTCAATCCAATGGCAAGTTCAGCCATCCACTTGCCAGAGTATAGGTATATACAAAATCTCTAACATGTTGTAACATAGCGAATAGATGGCATAACGCCTTCAATCCAATGGCAACTACAGCCATCTACTTGCCAGAATATTGGTTCACTCAAAATGTATAACCTGTTATAGCTTGGTG
>NW_016926491.1:0-1047 GCF_001483705.2 Eufriesea mexicana
CCTGGAGGCAAGCTGAGCATATTAGAGCTGAGTAGAGTGCAGAAGTCCAGCGAATAACAGTGTCCAAAACAAGAGTTTAAGCTATCCTCGGCAAACCTAACCAATCGTAACACGCAAACGTAACCTAGCACAACATATGGAACCGCGACTGCTATTGCCGGCCATCCCAGGATAATGCTGAGCATAGCAGAGCGCAGTATTCCAACGAACCGCTGTGTATACCACGGAATTCAAAGCTATCCAAAGCCAACCCATACTAATGTAACCTAACCGAACGTTGACTGTCCCAACCTAACGTGCCAAGACCACTATTGCTAGCCTCGCCAGAACAAAGCAGTGCATACTAGAGCGCCGGAGAGCGCAGTAATCCATCGAATAGCAGCGTTCAGCACGAAAGTGATCGCTACCCTAGCCTAACCAAACCAATCCTCACGTGCCTAGAACGGCTTTGCTGACCTCCGCAAGGCTAATCAGAATATGCCAGAGCGCAGTAGAGGGCAGAAATCCACCGCATTGCAGCGTAAAGCACAAAAGTCAAATATACCTTAACCTAACCTGATCTTATCCAACCTGACCGAACGTAGCAGAACTCAACATAATTTGCCGGGGCCATTGTTGTTGTCTTTCCCAGGGCCAAGCTGAACATATTAGAGCACATTAGACTGCAGAAATCCGCCCAATGGCAGTGTTCATCACAAAAGTCGAAGATACGCTCTCCTAACCGAACCAATCTTAACATAACAAAACGTAGCCCAACTCAACCGAACGCGCAGCTACCGCTATTGCTGACCTCCACAGGGTCGAGCGGTGTATAGTAGAGCAGAGTAGAGCGCAGAAATCAACTTAATGGCTGTCCTTGCCATGAAAGTCGGAGCCATCCAAACCTATCCCAAACAAACTTAACCTAACCAAACGAAACCTAACTAAGATTATCGCGGCGGGACCACCATTGCTGGTCTCCACAGAGCCGAGCAGATCATATTAGAGCACGGCAGGGCGATGAAATCCTCCGAAAAGCAGTGTACAGCAAAAAAAGGGATCTACCCT
>NW_016926492.1:0-304 GCF_001483705.2 Eufriesea mexicana
ATGGCAAGTACAGCCATCTACATGCCAGAGAATAGGTCTATTCAAAATATATATCCTGTTATAGCTTTGTGAATAGATCGCCTAACGCCTTCAATATAATGGCAAGTACAGTCACCTTCTTGACAGGGAATATTTCTACTTAAATTCTATAACCTCCTATAGCTTGGTGAAAAGATCGCCAGGCGCCTTCAATCCAATGGCAAGTGCAGCCATCTTCTTGCCAGAGAATAGGTCTATTCAAAATCTATAACCTGCTATAGCTTGTTGCATAGATCGCCTAACGCCTTGAATCCAATGGCAAGTA
>NW_016926493.1:0-663 GCF_001483705.2 Eufriesea mexicana
TCTGAGCTCTGCTATGCTCTACTGTCTTCTGCTTGGCCCTGGGATTCCAGAAACAGTGGTTACGGCTACTTAAGTTGAGCTAGGACACGTTTGGTTAGGTTTTGTTGGTTTGGGTTACATTTGGGTGGCTCAGACTCTTCTGATATACACCGCGATTCTATGGATTTCTGCTTCCTACTATCAACATATATGCTCTGCTTGTCTCTGGGAAGGCGAGCAATAGTGGTTTCGGCACTTTATGTTGTGTTATATTAAGTTAGGTTATGTCAGCTTAAGCTATGTTTGGTTACGATAGCTTTTACTTTTGTGCTGTGCACTGCATTTCGGTGGATATCTTCGCTCTACTGTGCTCTAGTGTGATCCGCTTGTCTCAGGGAATGATGGCAGCAATAGCGGTCTCAGCACGCTAAGTATAGTAAGATTACCTACGGTTATGTTACGTTTGGTTAGCTTAGGGTAGGATAGCTTTGCCTCTTGTGCTCTACAATGCCGTGCGGTTGATTTCTGCGCTATATTGTGCACCAGTATATTCTGCTTGGTGCTGGGGGGCAAGAAATAATGGTCTCGTCGCGTTAGGTTGGGTTATTTTACGCTCGATTGGGTACGGTTAGTCTGAGTTTGGTTAAGAAAGCTGTGACTCTTCTCCATACATTTCCTTCCTAT
>NW_016926494.1:0-645 GCF_001483705.2 Eufriesea mexicana
TGGAGGCGATCGGCGATCTTTTCACCAAGCTATAACAGGTTATAGATTTTGGTTAGACCTATGCTCTGGCAGGCAGGTGGCTGTACTTACCATTGGATTCAAGGCGTTAGGCGATCTATTCACCAAGCTTTAACATACTATAGATTTTCAATAGACCTCTTCTCTGGCAAGAAGATTGCTGTACATGTCATTGGATTGAAGGCGATAGGCGATCCATTCACCATGCTATAACAGATTATAGATTTTGAATAGACCTATTCTCCGGCAAGGAGATGGCTGTATTTGCCATTGGATTGAAGGCGTTAGGTGATCCATCCACCAAGCTATAACAGACTATAGATTTTCAATAGTCCTCTTCTCTGGCAAGAAGATGACTGTACTTGCCATTGGATTGAAGGCGTTAGGTGATCCATCCACCAAGCTATAACAGATTATAGATTTTGAATAGACCTATTCTCCGGCAAGGAGATGGCTGTACTTGACATTGTATTGAAGGCGTTAGGCGAGGTATTCACGAAGCTATAACGGGTTACAGATATTGAATATACCTATTTTCTGGCAAGTAGATGGCAGTACTTGCCATTGTATTGAAGGCGTTCTGCGATCTATTCACCATGCTATACCAGGCTATAGATTTTGGATAGA
>NW_016926495.1:0-224 GCF_001483705.2 Eufriesea mexicana
TTCCTTCTTATTTATGCAAGAAAGTTAGCTCTCCACGATATTAGATGAAAACGTCAATAATATATTTATTTTCCAACCAGATTCTATAGTATTGCAATGGCTATAGCACGCCAGTAGAATCTTTCCCCCTTCTTTATGCAAGAAAGTTAGCTCACCCCGAAATTAGTCGAAAATGTCAATGAAATTATATTTTCCACCCAGATTTTGTATCACTGCAGTGGCTA
>NW_016926495.1:1443-6001 GCF_001483705.2 Eufriesea mexicana
TAGTCGAAAATGTCAGTAAAATTGAGTTTTCCAGCCAGACTCTATTGCACTGCAATGGCCATAGCACGCCAATATAATATTTCGTCCTTATTTATGCAAGGCGCTTAGCTCACCACGATATTTGTCGAAGGTGTCAATAAAATTGAAACTTCCTGCCAGATTCTATAGCATTGCAATGGCTATAGCACGCCAGTAGCATCTTTCCACCTTACATATGCAAGAAAGTCAGCTCAACAGGATATTATTAGTAAGTGTCAATAAAATTGTATTGTCTGGCCAGTTTCCATAGCACTGCGATGGCTATAGCACGCCAATAGTACCTTCCCTCCATATTTATGCAGGGAAGTGATCTCAACACGATATTAGTCGAAAATGCCAGTAAATATAAATATTCCAGCCACATTCTACAGCAATGCAATGGCAATAGCGCGCCAATAGAATCCTTCCTCCTTGTTTATGCAAGGAAACTAGCTCACCACGATACTAGAAGAAAATGTTAATAAAATTGGATTTTCCAGCCAGATACTTCAGCATTGTAATGGCTATAGCATGCCAAAAGAATCTTCCCACCTTATTTAGGCAAGAAAGTTTGCTCACCCCGATATTAGTCGAAGATGTTAATAAAACTATATTTTCCTGACAGATACTATAACACTGCAAGGCTATAGCACGCCAATGCAATTTTTCCTTCTTATTTATGCAAGAAAGTTAGCTCTCCACGATATTAGATGAAAACGTCAATAATATATTTATTTTCCAACCAGATTCTATAGTATTGCAATGGCTATAGCACGCCAGTAGAATCTTTCCCCCTTCTTTATGCAAGAAAGTTAGCTCACCCCGAAATTAGTCGAAAATGTCAATGAAATTATATTTTCCACCCAGATTTTGTATCACTGCAGTGGCTATAGCACGCGAATAGAATCTGTCCTGCTTATTTTCGCAAGAATGTTAGCTCACCCCGATATTAGTCGAAAATACCAATAATAATGAATTTTTCGGCCAGATTCTGTAGCATTGCGATGCCTGTAGGACGCCAAAACAATCTTTCCTGCTTATTTATGCAAGAAGATGGCTAAGTACGATATTTGTTCAAGATGTCAAAAAAATTTAATTTTGCAGCCAGATTCTATAGCACTGCAACTGGTGTAGCTCGCAAATGGAATATTTCCTCGTTATTTATGCAAAAAAGTTATCTCACCAAGATACTAGAAGAAAATGTTAATAAAATTTAATTTTCCTGCAAGATTCAATACCATTACAATGGCTACAGCAAGCCAATAGAATCTTTCCTCCTTATTTATGTAAGAAAGTTGTCTCACCCCGATATTAGTCGAAAATGTAAATTAAATTATGTTTTCCAGCCAGATTCTATAGCATTGCAATGGCAATAGACGCAAAAAGTATCTTGCTTCCTTATTTATGCAAGAAAGTTTGCTCACCACGATATTAGTCGAAAATGTCAATAAAATTGAATTTTCCAGCCAGATTCTACAGCACTGCAATGGCTAAAGCACGCCAATAGAATATTTCCTCCTTATTTATGCCAGAAAGTAAGCTCACCACGACATTATTCGAAAATGTCATTGAATTAGAATTTTCGAGCCGGATGCTATAGCATTGCAATGGCCACAGCACAGCAACAGAATCTTTCCTCCCTATTTACCGATGAAAGATAGCTCGCCACGATATTAGTCGAAAATGTCAATAAAATTATACGTCCCAGACAGATTCTATAGCATTGCAATGGCTATAGCACGCCTATAGATTCTCTCCTCATTATTTATGCAAGAAATTAGCTCGACACGATATTAGACGAAAATGTCAATAAGATTGATTATTCCAGGCAGATTCTATAGCAATGCAATGGCTATAGCACGCCAGTTGAATCTTCCAGCCTTATTTATCGAAGAAAGTTAGCTCACCACGATATAAGTCGATAATGTCAATAAAATTGAATTTTCCAGTCAGATGCTATAGCATTGCAATGGCCATAGCACGCTAATAAAATAATTCCTCCCTATTTATCGATGACAGCTAGATCACCATGATATTAGTCGTAATGTCGATAAAATTGAACATTCCAGCCAGATTCTATAGCATTGCAATGGCAGTAGCACGCCTTTAGATTCCTCCCTCATTATTTATGCAAGAAAGTCAGCTAGACGCGATATTAGACGAAAATGTCAATAAAATTGAATTTCCCAGCCAGATTCTATAGCATTGCCATGGCTATAACACGCCAATAGGATCTATCCTCCTTACTTATCCAAGAAAGTTGGCTCACCGCCTTATTAGCCGAGAATGCCAATAGCACTGAATTTTCCAGTCAGATGCTATAGCATTGCAATAGCCATAGCACGCCAATAGATTCTTTCCTCATTATTTATGCAAGAAAGTTAGCTCGCCACGATATTAGACGAAAATGTCAATAAAATTGAATTTTCCATACAGATTCTGTAGCATTGCAATGGCTATAGCACGCCGATAGAATCTTTCTTCCTTATTTATGCAAGAAAGCATGCTCACCACGATATTAGTCGAAAATGTCAATAAAACTTAATATTCCAGCAAGATTCTATAGCATTGCAAAGGCTACAGGACGCCAATAGAATCTTTCCACCTTATTTATGCAAGAAAGATAGCTCACCACGATATTATTCGAAAATGTCAATAAAATTGAGTTTTCCAACCAGATTCTGTTGCACGGCAATGGCCATAGTACGCCAATGGAATATTTCCTCCTTATTTATGCAAGAAGCTCAGCTCTCCACAATATTAGTCGAAAATGTCAATAAAATTTTAATTTTCCAGCAAGATTCTATAGCATTGCGGTGGCAGTAGCACGCCAAAAGCATGTTTCCTCCTTATTTATGCAACAAAGTCATCTCACCACGATATTAGTCGAACTTGTCAATATAATTTTATTTTCCTGCCAGATTCTGCAGCACTGCAGTGGCTATAGCACGCCAATGGAATTTTTCATTTCTATAGCATTGCAAATGGCTATAGCACGACAATAGAACCTTGCTTCCATATTTATGCAAAAAGGTTATCTCAGCAAGATATTGGGAGATAATTTCAATAAAATTGAATCTTCCTGCCAGATTCTATAGTATTGAAATGGGTATAGCACGCCAATAGGATCTTTCCTCCTTATTTATGCAGGAAAGTTAGCTCACCACGATATCATTCGAAAATGTCTATAAAATTGTATTGTCCGGCCAGGTTCTATAGTACTGCAATGGCTATAGCACGCCATTAGAATCTTACCCCCTTACCTATGCAGGAAAGTTAGCTCACCACGGTATTAGCCGAAATGTCGATAAAATTAAACTTTCCAGCCAGATTCTGTAGCACTGCAGTGGCACTAGCACGCCAATAGAATTCTACCACCTTGTTTTTGCAAGTTAGCTCACCACGATATTGGTCGAAAATGTTATTGAAATTATATCTCCCTTCCAGATTCCATAGCATTGCAATTGCTATAGCACGCCAATAGTACCTTCCCTCCATATTTATGCAGGAAGGTCAGCTCACCACGATATTAGTCGAACTTGTCAATATAATTTTATTTCCCTGCCAGATTCTGCAGCACTGCCGTGGCCATAGCACGCCAATGGAATTTTTCCTCCTTATTTACGCAAGAAAGTTAGCTCGCCACGACAATAGTCGTATATGTGAATAAAATTGAAATTTCCAGACAGATTCTATATCATTGCAATGGCTATAGCACGCCGATAGGATCTTCGCACCTTATTTATGCAAGATAGTTAGCTCGCCACGATATTATTCGAAAATGTCAATAGAATTGGATTTTGCAGACAGATGACATAGCATTGCAATGGCCATAGCACGCCAATAGAATCTTTAAACCTTATTTATGTAAGAAAGACTTCTCACGCCGATATTATTCGAAAATGTCAATAAAATTGAAATTTCCAGCCAGATTCTATAGTACTGCAACGGGTATAGCACGCAAATGGAACCTTTCCACATTATTCATGCAACGAAGGTAGCGCGCCACGATATTAGACGAAAATGTCAATAAAATTTAATTTTCCTGCATGATTCTATACCATTGCAATGGCTATAGCACGCCAATAGAATCTCTCATCCTTATTTATGCAAGAAAGTAAGCTCACCACAATATTAGCCGAAAATGTCAATAGAATTGAATTTTCCAGCCAGATCCTATAGCACTGCAATGGCTATAGCACGCCAATAGAATCTTTCCGCCTTATATATGCAAGAAAGTTATCTCATCACGATATTAATGGAAAATGTCAATAAAATTTAAGTTTCCAGCCAGATTCTACAGCACTGCAATGGCTATAGTGTGCCAATAGCATCTTTCCTCCTTATTTATGCACGAAAGTTTCCTCACCACGATATTAGTCGAAAATGGCAATAAAATTTAATTTTCCTGCAAGATTCAATACCATTACAATGGCTACAGCACGCCAATAGAATCTTTCCTCCTTATTTATGTAAGAAAGTTAGCTCACCACTATATTATTCCAAAATGTCAATAAAATTGTATTTTCCAGCCAGATTC
>NW_016926496.1:0-523 GCF_001483705.2 Eufriesea mexicana
TGCATACATCCATTCAAACATCCATACATACATCCATGCATACATCCATGAATACATACATGCCTACATCCATGCATACATCCATACATACGCCAATGCATTCATCCATACATACATCCATACATCCACACATTCATACATCCATAAATCCACCCATCCATGCTCTCATCCATCCATACGTAAATCCATACATCCATGCATACCCCCATACACTCATCCATACATACATCCATAATAAATACATCCGTAAATGCATCCATGCGTACATCCATGCATGCAGCCATCCATACATCCATCCACTCATACATCCATCCACTCATAAATCCATCCACTCATACATTCATCCACTCATACATCCATCCACTCATACATCCATCCATTCATACATACATACAGATATACATCCATACATCGAAACATCCGTACGTCCATACATTCGTACATCCATACATTCGTACACCCATACATTCGTACATCCATACATACATACATCCATTCATCCGCACATCCGTCCATACATACC
>NW_016926497.1:0-636 GCF_001483705.2 Eufriesea mexicana
GCGAGGGCAGCAATATTGGTCTCGGCATGTCAGGCTGGGTTATGTTAAGTTAGGTTACGTTAGATTTTGCCCGGTTGGGAGAGGATAGCTTTGACTTTCGTGCAATACACTGTTATACTGTTGATTTCTGCGCTCCGCTTTGCTCTGATGAGTTCCGCTTGGCTCTGGGAATGCCAGCAATAGCGGTCTCGTCAAGTAAGTTTGAGTTACGTTAAGTTTGGCTAGAAAAGTTTAGGCTTGGTTTGGTTAGTGTAGCTGTGACTTTTGCGTTGTACGCTGCTATTCGGTCAATATCTGCACTCTGCGTCGCTCTACAAGCCTCTGCTTCTCTGTGCGGAGGCCGGCAATAGTGGTTCTGGCACGTTTGGTTGGGTTAGGTTGCGTTCGGTTAGGATAGGTTAGGTTAAGTTAAGTTTGGTTGGAGTGGCTTTGACTTTTGTGCTATACACTGATGTTCGGACGATACATGGCATCTGCGTTGCTCTACAAGCGTTCGCTTATCTCTGTGGGAGCCTGCAATAGTGGATTCGGCACTTTACGCTTAGCCATACCACGTTACGTTTTTGTACGTTGTGCCAGGTATGGTTAGGGTTTCTATGACTTTTGTGGTATACACTGCTATTTGGTGGCCTTCTG
>NW_016926498.1:0-1066 GCF_001483705.2 Eufriesea mexicana
AATGATAGACTTACGAATGGACGGATATATGGATGAATGGATGTGTGGGTGTATGTATGTATGGATGGATGGATGTATGGGTTGATGGATGTATGGACCGATGGATGTATGTATGGGTGGTTGTATGGCTGGATGGATGTATGGAATAATTGGTGTATGGATGGATGAATGTATGGGTTGATGGCCGTTATGGATGGATGGTTGTATGGATAGATTGAGGTATGGATGGACGGATAGACGGATGAATGTATGTACGGATGAATGGTTGTGTGGATAGATTGAGGTATGGATGGTTGGATGTATGTATGGATGGATGTATGGATACACGAATGGATGGATGTATACATGTATGGATGTATGGATTGATGGATGTATGGATGGATTCAGGTATGGATGGATGGATTTATGGATGTATGGATGTATGAAGGCATGGAAGTTTGGATGGATGTACGTATGTATGGATGGATGTATGGATGTATGGATGTATGGATGTATGAATGAATGTATGGATGGATGTATGGATGGATGAATGTATGCATTGATGGCCGTATGGATGGATGGATGTATGGATAGATTGAGGTTTGGCTGGACGGATGTACGGATATGAATGTATGGATGGATGTATGGATGGATGAATGTATGGATTGATGGCCGTATGGATGGATGGATGTATGGATAGATTGAGGTTTGGCTGGACGGATGTACGGATGAATGGCTGTATGGTTCTCTAACTGTATGGATGTGCGGATGGCTGTATGTATGAGTGGATGGTTGTATGGGTGGGTGGATGTATGGATGTATGTATGGATGTGTGGAAGTATGTATGTATGGTTGTATGGATGTATGGATGTATGGATTTATGGATGTGTGGAGGTATGAACGTGTGGATGCGTGGATGTATGGATGGATAGATGTATGAATCGATGGATGTATGCATCGGCGCTAGTACGGATGAATGGATATATGGTTACGGTTCGATGGATGAATGGATGGGTGGATGTATGGATGGATGGATGTATGGAAAAATGGATGTACGGATGTATGTATGTATGGATGAATGGTTTTG
>NW_016926499.1:0-329 GCF_001483705.2 Eufriesea mexicana
TGCCATTGGTTGAAGGCGTAAGGCGACCTATTCACCAAGCTATAACGGATTATATGCTATGAATAGACCTATTCTCCGGCAAGTAGATGACTGTACTTGCCATTGGACTGATGACGTTAGGCGTTCTAATCGCCAAGCTATAACAAGTCATAGATTTCGAAGAGACTTGTTCTCTGGCAAGTAGTTGGCTGCTCTTGCCATTTAATTGAAGGCGTTATGCGATCTATTCACGAAGCTACAACAGGTAATAGATTTTGAATAGACCTATTTTCTGGCAAGTAGATGTCTGTACTTGCCACTGAATTGAAGTCCATATTGCGATCTATTCA
>NW_016926500.1:0-495 GCF_001483705.2 Eufriesea mexicana
GTGTATAGCGCAAAAGTCAAACCTGACCTATCCTAACCTGACCAAACGTAATGGAACCTATCGTAACCTAGCTCACCCTAACGTTCCGAGGCCACCGCTGCTACCCTCTCCAGAGAAAAGTAGAGCGCGTTAGAGGACGGTAGAGCGCAGGAATCCATAGAAACGCAGTGCATAGCACAATAGTCGAAGCTACCATGTCCTCATGTAGCCATTCGTGCACAACCGAACGTAGCATAACTAAACCTAACGTGCCGAAGCCACTACCGCTTGCCTCCCCAGATCCAAGCCGAATGTGCTACAGCACAGTGGATCGCAGTAATCATCCTCATTGTATTGTAGTGTATAGCACAGGATTGGGAGGTTTTATAACCTAGCCACACCAAGCGTAGACTAATAATACATAACTTGTCGAGGTTACTATTTCTGGCCTTCCCAGAGCAGAGCAGAGAATAGTGGGTGACAGTAGAGCGCAGACTTCCACCGAAAAGCAGTGTA